>NC_088930.1:18175000-18260000 GCF_038396675.1 Hydra vulgaris
AAATTATATTGCTATATACATCATTTATTAAAAACTAATCGCTGCGATTTTTATAAAAAAGAAGTTTAACTGAAGTGTTGTGCAATTTTTGATGCAGTTGTTTATTATCGTTAAATTTAACTTTGAGTAAAAAAAATAAATGTTTAGGAAAAACAGAAAAAACAATTGCGATAAAATGAGCTAATTTTTTCTTAAGAACAAATAAAATTTTAATATTAAATAATATTTAGTAATATTTTTAAATAAATTCAACAGTTAAGTTAAACCCAAGCCTTAACTTTAATTTTAATAAACTTAAATATATTTTTTATTCAAAATTAAATTATATGTTTTAAAAATCAAAATTAAATTATTTTTTTTTTTTATCAGAATAAAGTTATATATTTTATTAAATTAGTTTTAAATTAAATCATATCAGAATTAACTTATATTATTATGATTTTTTCTTCAAGCTTAAAAAATCAATCATTACAGTAAAATAAAAACAAAATAAGAATAAACTTTTAATTTTATTTAAGTTTTTTTCATTAGTAAATAGCGCTTATATCTATCATAATTGTCATTCAAACTTTTGTAACAAATATTTTTACAAAAAGGTAAATTAAAAGTTAATGTGACTTTTTTTAAAATTAATTCTTTTATCTTACCGCTTATAGAATAATTTAAAAGTTAAAAATTGATAAAAAGACGCTTAACCAAAATCTCTTAAGGCGTACGTAAATCGCTCTAGGTGTAATGCTTTAAAACAAGGCCTGTGACTGTTTAAATATTTGCACAATTTTTCTTTCTTTTTGTATAAGGGGATCAATTTGACTGTGTTATGTTTGTATCTTGTCCTTGTATTTTGTAATCCATCACTAATCCTTCCTTGTATGTATTTACAATATATTCTATGGCACCATAGTTTTTGTGCTTCTTGGTATCGAAATATGAATCAATGTCTATTGGTTCATTCGAGCAGATGGTTCTTTCGTCAGTTGTTTCTTTTTTATATAGAACATCTACATTTGCAAGTTGAATTGCATGGGCCAAACACAACTGCTGAGAAGCCGGTACTAATTTGCCTATTTTCTGCATAACTGTTGCACCATCATTTGTTAAACAAATCACTCATCAAAAGTAGTACCAAAAGCTTTTCCATAAAATTTATATTCTAATATTTCTTTAATTACTGTCTAATATTTTTGCTATAACTTGTGACATTTTTTGTATAGTGGTGGCAGATTTTGGACTTTCATTGCTTAAATTTAATGCTTTTAATGATTTTCGAAGATCATCGGATGTTATGAAAATTCTGAATGGAAGTCCATCAAATGCTATCATTTTAGATAAGACTGCTATATATATATATATATATATATATATATATATATATATATATATATATATATATATATATATATATATATAAAGAGAGAGAGAGAGAGAGAGAGAGAGAGAGAGAGAGAGAGCAAAATACTAATGTATAGCATTATATGTGAATAAATATTGACAAAATACAAGACTTAAATAGTATGACTCTGTTTCTGTAACTAATGTGAAAAAATACATTTATTGATTACTTGGAAGCAACATTTTCACACTCTTATAAAGTCAGGCTCTAGTTAAGCAATGACTCGCAAAATAGCAAAAATAACTTAAGACCTACTTAAATACGATTGACTTACAATTGACAACGCTTACATTCAGCTATGAATTTTTCAATTGTATTTAATGAGTAGTTAAAACAAGATTATATGTTGATTATTTCTACATTTGAGTTGAGCAATTTTAAACAAATTTTCGTTTCCTTAAGGTTTTTAAATTGTTTTGCTCCAGGGTGTAGTAGTTTTTAATAAAATCAAAACTATTATTTGTTTTTTGACTGATCACCTGTATGTAAATATCCCAATTTGTTGAGTTTAAAATAGTATAAATTTATTATTAGGTGAGCTGTTAATACTAAAGCATATGAAGCAAATAAAGCAAGGAAAAGTAGAACCAACTCCTCCAAGAAAAGAAAGAATGGTTACTATTTTTACTGCTATATTGTTGATGTGATTTTCAAGGAAGAAATCTTCCACAGCAGTTTAATGTATATAGAGTATGCATTATGTTGTGTCATGAATTCAAAGATGTTTATAGCAAATACTTAAATTTAATTTTTGTTTTTATTTTTGGACATTTAATCTAAGTGCCGGCATTACCACAATTCGATTAATTTTCATAATGCAATAAAATTTGATATTTAGATTATAAAATGAGGACGCTTAATTATGAATGGATAGCTTGGTAATCGTGATGGCATTATTTTTTATAGAAGCTGGGCAATTTTTTGTGAATTAATTTTTATAGAAAAATTGATTCACAAAATTTTATAGTGCGATTTGATGCTATTTTTCATCTCATAATAAAAAAAATTTTCTGCAAACCGCCAATGCTTAATTTAAATACAAAATGTTCAAATTTGTATAATTAAATTTATTCTCGAAGAAGGTTTTTTAATATTTTAATAAGATTTTAATTTTTGTTAATAAATCCACATATAATTATGTATTAATTATTTTGTATTTGTTACTTTTGTTTAAATAATTACTCTCTTACTACATTAGTTATTATTATTTTTATTTAATTTTACTGTTATTACATATATTTATTACAGTACATTAAATTTATGACTGGTAAACTTTTTTACTTTTTTTCAGCCAATGAAACCTATACTTATAACAAGAGATATGATCAAGGTTGAATTTTAATTTGTTAAAAAAATGTCTTGTATATAAATAATTAATTAGAGTATAATTTTGCTTTAGTCCTTACATTGTCCAATCGATAGTTTTGTTCCTCCAATTCACTATTATCGTTTTTTAGCCCGTACTTCTTATCACCTTATAATTTATACACCTTATACTTCACTTAGACACCTTATACTTATACACCTTATACTTTACTTATACACCTTATACTTCATATAACCATTGATTCATAATACTGCACAATACTGACTAATAAATGCTGTAAAAAAATTTCTCTTTGCATTGCCTTTACACCTTTTTTTACATCTTTACACCACCATTAATGTTATTGCGTTATTTTTTATTGCTTCTTTATTCACTGCTTGTTTTTCTAAATCCATAAGTTATATAAGTTTTACAATCTATAATTTGTTATAGTTTGTTAAGTTATAAGATTCTTATATACATCTTTGTTTTTTTCATTTTTTTTTTTTTTCTCCTTTAGTTCAAATTCTAGTTTTGAAAATCACATTAATTTGTTCTATGATTTTCAATTTTGTTTAAAAGAAAAATGGTCATTATGATTGTTTTAGTTAGAAGAAGATGAGTAATTAATTGTACCATTTATATCAAGAGGAAAACATTACATAGATAAATATCTTTTATAGAATAGTGTGTTGGGTTATGGATACAAAAATTTACCAGAAATGACAATAGAAGAATGCATTGAAAAAGAAATTAAAGAAGGAAAGATACTTTTAGAATACAAGTAATTTGTTTAATTTTTTAATTTTTTGATTCTGAAGTTTTTGTGTTTTGCATTATAAATGCATAAATTAACTTTTGTAAATTAAACTTTACTAATTTTTGTTAACTTTAATTTTTTTATTTTATAAATAAAACTTTTTGATCAAATTTTTTATTTTTTTCATGGTTTATTTTTAACATGATAAATTTAAAGGTGGTTAATTTTTAACATAATAAATTTAAACATGGTTTATTTTTAACATGATAAATTTAAACATGGTTTATTTTTAACATGATAAATTTAAACATGGTTTATTTTTAACATGATAAATTTAAACATTGTTTATTTTTAAAGTGATCAATATAAACATAGTTTATTTTTAACAATTTAACCAGAAAGAAGGATTAGGATCTCAAAACCCAATAAAAATTGTTTTAAAAATTTTAATTTAATTTGAATATATTATTTGAATATAAAATTTATGCAAGTTGTGAAGAGGGGAGATAATAAACTTTGAGTTATGAAGGAGGAGATAATAAACTTTGAATGCTAATTGAATTTTTTTTTTTGGTTTTAGTAAAAGTAACCTAAATCGACCAGAAAAAAAAGATTCTGATGAAGAAGAAGATGAAGAAGAACTTGGTCATAAAAGAGCATGGGATGAATGGAAAGATAGTAAGTTCTTTTTTTTTTACTAATTTATTTGACAACCAGATGCAGTTCTTTGAATTAGCAAACAGAGACATGCTGAAACCTAAGAAACTCATTTATGGGGGTAAATAATGACAAAGTACGAGAGATTTAATATTATGACTCTTTTTTTCTGTAAATAATGTGGAGAGGTATACATTTATCAATCTATAAATTTGTATTTTTAAATAAAATAGATAAAAGAGAAAAAATGGCTTCAAGAAAAATCTTTGCATCAGGGGTGGCCACAACTTTTTTGATGAAGGCTGAAGTTAACTTTTTATGTTAACTGGTGGCCACAATCTATTGCAATTGAAGTTAATCTGTTTTAAGTCAAGTTAGGCTTTTTTAATTCTTTCTTAATGGCCAGCAAAGTGTTTTCTCCTTTTTGCTCTGCCTTGGAACTTGGATTTTTTTTTTCCACACCTTGTTGACAAACTGATTTTAAGTTTTTAAAGGCTTTGAATCTTAGTGCCTCCTTAAATTATATTCTTTGCACAGTGAAACAGATTCATTCTATATTAAACATACTGACACCGCATTAAATTCACCAAAAAAGTGTTTGTCATTCGCTGTTAAATACACGACATTCCTTGTTGATTTTTGGCTGTTTTGATGCTTGAATAAGTGATGCATTAAAATTAAATGGTGCTGATGCAAAAAACTGATAATTAAAGTACACACAGTTTTAATCAATTAACTTATGAGCAAATTTTTAACATATGTTACCACAGAATTTTTAACTGCCTTATATATTTATACAATTTATTTAACTTATATATTTGTAACAAAATAACACTGATAAACAAATAAATTTTTTGTGTGGAAATCTTGTTAACTAAGTGGTTTTTTATACAAATAAAATTGACTTCAAATATGCAACTAAAATAGATTTCAAATATGCTGATTTCAAATATGCAAACCATTTTTTACCATCACGTCAAGTTGTAAAGATATTTGGGTTCAAATCTTTAGTATTTGGGGTAAAAACCTTAATATTGTCTAAAAAAACGTTATTCAAAAGTATGTCAACCTGGGTCTCAATAGAACCGCATTTTCATAGAGATTTTAGAAAAAACATTTTTTTCTTAAAATTTATTGACAAAAAAATTATGTGAAAAAATGCTTAAGACTCTTAAAAAAATTTTAACAAAATGTTTCTCAGTAATAATACTAAAACGTACTTATTTTTATTACAAACAAATAACATTTTAAAAATTTATATGAAAATATGCTTCTTTTGAGACCCAAGTTGACATACTTTTGAATAACTTTTTTTTCAACAATATTAGGGACTTTACCTCAAACACTAAAGATTTGATCCCAAATATCTTTACAACTTGACGTGATGGTGAAAAATGGTTTGCATATTTGAAATCAGCATATTTAATTTGTCCTAAAAAACCACCGAGTTAACAAGATTTCCACAAAAAAAATTTATTTGTTTATCAGTGTAATTAGATACTAGTTTAAAAATGTTAATATAAAAAACTGATGGATATCAGTGATGGCAGCAAATACTATCGTGAATGATAATTTTTTAAAAGCTGTGGAGCAAACGTTAAACAAATTATTACAGTAGATACCATGTTGCCATATGTAAATGTTGTTACCATAGATACCATCCTTGCTACAAGTAAATGTTGGCTAACTAGCAGGGTGGAGCGATTTCAAAAAAAAAATTTATTAGGTTTGTCTGTGTTGCAAATTGTTGCCTTATTGTAAAAAAGTGCCCTATTTTTGAAAAAAATTAGTTCTTAGGGCCACTAGGAGCAAATATTGTTGAAAAATTCTAACTGAATTTTTTTTCTAAACTATGTAAGCCTTACACTCAAAAGATGCGGAATATAATGTTGGTTTTAAAAAAATCCTGGAATAGTCCTGGAAAATGGCATAATATTTTATATTTTGTTGTTTTTTTTAAGTAAAGAAAAACTATACAATAAAAATAAAACTACAATACTAATCATAATAAATTATTGTAAAATAATTGCTCTAATGTATAATTTTTATGGAAAATCTGATTTATATATTGTTTTTGAAATTTGTAATTAAAAGATACTTAAAAAAACTTACACATCAACAATAAGGCATAGTTTATTCGTTTTATAAATATTATTTAAAAAATATCATCATAGAGGTTTCCATAAATCATAAATATTTAGACAGTTTATATATATTTTTTCAATTAGTATTTAATTATTGCATTGTTATATCTTCTTTTTCTTTAGCATTTCCTGTTTAGGGGTCGCCACAGCAGATCAAACTCCTCCATCTAGCCCTGTCGTGAGTGTCCTCCACTAACACACCAGCCACTCTCATATCCTCCACCACTGCATCTATAAACCTCCTTATAGGTCTACATCTCCTCTTCTTACCTGGAAGTTCCATCCCCAAAACCTTCCTGCCAATATAGCTCTCCTGTCTCCTCTGTACATGTCCAAACCATTGCAATCTCAATTCTCTAACTTTATCTCCAAAACATGCTACATGTGCTGATCCTCTAATAAACTCATTTCTGACCCTATCTTTCTTCGTCACCCCAAATGAGAATCTTAACATCTTCATCTCAGACACCTCCATTTCCCTCACTTGTCTCTTTGTCAGTGCCACTGTCTCCAGTCCATACAACATAGCAGGTCTCGCTACTGTCCTATAGATCTTACCCTTTATTCTAGCCGACACCCTTCTATCACAGATCACACCCGACACTTTGTGCCATCCACACCACCCTGCTTGCACTCTCTTCTTTACCTCTCTTTCACTTCCTCCATTACTCTATACCCTCGACCCTATGTAGGTAAACTCGTCGACCTTCACCAAATCAACTCCTTGTAACTGGACCTGTCCACCGTCTGCCCTCTCATTCTCACACATGTACTCTGCTTTACTTCTGCTCACTTTCATTCCCCTGCTTTCCAAAGCATACCTCCATCTTTCCAAGTTTACCTCCATTTGCTCCCTACTCTCACTACAGATCACAATGTCATCAGCAAACATCATAGTCCAAGGGGATTCCTGTCTAACTTTGTCTGTCAGTCTGTCCATGACAATTGCGAACAGGAAGGGACTCAGGGCTGATCCCTGGTGTAGTCCTACCTCCACTTTAAACCTGTCTGTCATTACTACTGCACATCTCACTGTTGTCACACTGTTCTCATACGTATCCTGCACCACCCTCACATACCTTTCGGCTACTCCTGACCTCCTCATACAATACCACAGCTCCTGTCTCGGAACTCTATCATAAGCTTTCTCTAAGTCCACAAACACTCAATGTAACTCCTTCTGTCCTCCCCTATACTTCTCCATTAACACTCTCAGAGCAAACATAGCATCTGTGGTGCACTTGGCTGGCAAGAAACCATACTGCTGCTCACAGATCTCTACTTTTCCTCTAAGCCGAGCTTCCACTACTCTTTCCCAGATTTTTAGGCTGTGGCTGATCAACTTTATTCCCCTGTAATTACTACAACTGTGAATGTCACCCTTATTCTTGAAAATTGGCACCATTATGCTATGTCTCCACTCCTCAGGCATCTTCTTACCTTTCAAGATTCTGTTAAATAACCCTGTCAAAAACTCCACTGCTATCTCTCCCAAACATTTCCATGCCTCCATTGGAATATCGTCCAATCCAACTGCCTTACCACACTTCATTCTCCGAATTGCAGCCCTTACTTCCTCTTTGCTCACCTGGGGAACCTCCTGATTTACAACCTCTGTCTCTTCTAACCTTCCTTCCCTATCATTCTCTTGATTCATCAGTTCCTCAAAATACTCCTTCCACCTTCTTAAGACACTCTCCTCACTAGACAACACATTTCCATCTTTATCCTTAATTATCCTAACCTGCTGCACATCCTGCCCATCACGGTTTCTCTGTCTGGCCAATCTAAACAGATCCTTTTCCCCTTCCTTAGTGTTCAACTTCTCATACAGATTACTATATACCTTTTCTTTAGCTTTTGCCACTGCTCTCATTGTCTTGCCACACACCTCCTTGTACTTCTGTCTACTTTCTTCATCTTGCTGGAGATGCCAATTCTTTTTAGCCAACCGCTTTCCTCTTAAACTTTTCTGAACTTCCTCATTTCATCACCACGTCTCCTTGTCTATCTTCTTCTGTCCTGATGTCACACCAAGTCTCTTCCTAGCCACATCCTTCACTGTATTTAGTGTCTCATCCCAGGTATCCAGAACACCACCACCCAGTACCTGTCTCACCTCATCCCTGAACTTTATACAACAGTCCTCATCCTTTAACTTCCACCACCTGATCTTAGGTTCTGTTCTCACTCTCTTCTTCTTTTTCACCTCCAAAACCATCATACATATCACCATCCTATGCTGTTTAGCTACACTCTCTCCTGGTACCACCTTGCAATCACTAACCTCTTTGAGGTTTCTTCTCCTACAGAGGATATAGTCGACCTGTGTGCCTCTTCCCCCACTCTTATACATCATCCTGTGCTCTTCCTTTTTCTTAAAATAAGTGTTAACTACAGCCATCTTTATCCTTTTAGCAAAATCTACCACCATTTGTCCTTCTGTATTCCTTTCTTTAACCTCATACCTACCCATCACCTCCTCATCGCCACTGTTCCCTTCATCAACATGTCCATTAAAATCTGCTCCAAGAATCATTCTCTCTTCTATAGGAACCTGCAGAACAACTTCATCTAACTCTCTCCAGAATTCTTGTTTCTCCTCCATATCACAACCTACCTGAGGAGCATAAGCACTGATGACATTCATCACCACCCCATCAATCTCTAACTTTACACAGATCACTATGTCACTTACTCTCTTTACCTCCACTACACTCTTACTAAACTCCTCTTTTAGAACTACCCCTACTCCATTTCTCTTCTTGTCGACACCATGGTAGAAGAGTTTGAAGCCACCGCCAATGCTCCTGGCCTTGCTTCCCTTCCACCTGGTTTCCTGTACACACAGTATGTCTAACTTCCTCCTCTCAATCGCGTCAGCTAGCTCTCTCCCTTTACCGGTCATAGAGCCCACATTCAACATACCAAATTTAACCTCCACCTACCTGCTCATCCTGCTCTCTTTCAGCTTCAGAGCTCTCTTCCCCCCTTTCCTCCTCCTCTTTTTCCTCGTCCCAACAGTAGCCCAATTTCCACTAATGCCCTGTTGGGCAACAGCACTAGAGGCGGTCGTTGTTAACCCAGGCCCTAACTGATCCGGTATGAAATTCCTATTGTTGATCTGCATCATTTGATTTGGCACAGTTTTTACACCGAATCCCCTTCCTGACGCAACCCTTCCTATTTATCCGGGCTTGGGACCGGCACTAAAATACACTGGTGTGTGCATCCTAGTGGCTAGGTTAATTATTGCATTGTTGTATAGTTTTGAATAATTTTTAAAAGTATGAAATATTAGAGATTCTAAATTCTTTTTGGCTTCTAAAATATTTTTATTTTTTTGTTTTGCTTTCAGATAAAATAATTAGAAAATGCCTAAAAATAAATGTATTTTGTAAGTAAAATGGCTTGTTGAAAAAAAAAAGAAAGATTGGTTATGTAAAAAAACAGAAACTGTTGTAATTTGCAGTTATTGTACTAAAGACATTATTACTTCTAACATGTTGAAGAAAAATATAAACATTGTTTATGTAAAAAAACAGAAACTGTGGTGATTTGCAGTTGTTGTGCTAAAGACATTAATATTGCTAACATGGGGGAATCTGATTTAACTTCGCACATGAAAGGTAAAAAGCACATAGAGAGATCTCCTCCGGCTAACAATATCAAGTTATTGATGCAAACTGCTCCTAACATTGTTCAAGTTAATGAGTATATGTCAGAATGCTCAAATAAAGCAGAACGCCAAAAACAATTAATGAAATGCTAATAAATACATCTGCACTTGAAGCTGAAGTTCGTTTAAGTCCTTAATATTGTGTATTCTAAATATTCAATGAATTCTTTAACTGATTCTGGTAAATTATTTAGTAAAATGTTTACAGATAGTTGTTTCAATGTGGACCCACCTAGGCCCGTTATATTGCAACATTCAGATTAGCTCCCTTTTTAAAAAATGATTTGCTAATACACCTTATTACGCTGTTTTATTTGATGAATCTATAAACCAAGTTTTTTAGTAGGGTCAAATGAATTTTTTAGTTAGATTTTGGGATGACAATACAAGTATGGTTAAAACTCATTAACTTAATTCAGAGTTCATGGGGCGCTCGACAGCACATTATGTTATGCAAACATTCCAAAACTGTATTTCTGATATAGATAAATCCAAGATTCTACAAGCGTTATCAGATGAGCTAATTGTAAATTTGCTTTATCAAGATAATTTAAAGGAACAGGTGAAAGCGGAAGAACTTGATCCTTATATAGATTATGGAACTTGTGGTCTCCGTATCATTCATGGCAGTTTTAAGAGCAACCTATGAAAACATCACTGGGACACTTAATTATCCAATTCAGTTTTGTTGGCATAGGTGTTGTGAAAATGAAAAATGTGCTAAAAAAGCTGAATCACTACTTGATGAATACAAAATGTTTATTTCAGTAGTCTTAAGTTTATTTCAGTAGTCTGAATACAAAATGTTTATTTCAGTAGTTTGAATACAAATGTTTTATGAATACAAATGTTTTGTGAATACAAATGTCTTAAATGTTTATTTCAGTAGTCTGAATACAAAATGTTTATTTCAGTAGTCTTAATGAATACAAAATGTTTATTTCAGTAGTCTTAAGAAAAGCAAACAACCTAATTCAAAAAATAAAAGTTGGTGAAATAGTTGACAACTTTCTCAGGAGAATAATACTAAAAGACGTTTTAAATAAGTGTAGCACTCTATATCAGCAGCTTCAAATAAATTTAATGGATAAAAATATTAGAACGCCTATAAATAAAATTGATGTTGGTTTTGCTGCTCAGCTAAAAATTGATGAAGCTTTTCATCAAAACCTATTTATAACCAATTTTCATTTCGAATCTGAATAAAAAGAATACTCGTATCAATAATTTTTCAATTCTGTTGCTAAAGTTAGTTAAATATGGCCGTTTGTCACTAAAGTCTGCCAAACTAGCGATAAATCAATATAATAAGTTTTTTAGAAATAGTAGACTCAAATCGAAAATCATTTCAAGATTTCGATAGTCGTGATCATTTTTTCTCTGACTTTATTGGAGCAAATAAAGCTTATCAAGACGTATAGAGCATTTTTAAAATAGTTTTTGTTCTTTCACATGGACAATCTTTCATTGAGCGTGGCTTTTGTATTAATAAACATCTTGTCGAAAATCTTAAAGAAAAATCCCTTGTTGCCTTATGTCTTATTGAAGATCATTTGTCTTCCTTTGAAGAATCCCCTGATAGTATCAAAGTTAATAAAGAAATGCTGCAAAATGTAAAACAACCAAGTAGTCGATATAAAGGGTATTTGCAATCACAAAGAGAACAAAAAGAATGTAATAGTAGGAATTTAAAACGAAAAATTTTGGACAATGAGAAAAAGGTAGTTAGAGCAGTGCATACTCTGGCGATGAAAAAAAGGACGATGAGAAAAAGGTAGTTAGAGCAAGTGCATAATCTTGCAAAGTGAAATAATTACTTTGATAGAACAGTCTGATATGCTAGCAATAAATGCAAAAAAGCAAAGTAGTTTTGTTCTTTTGAAAAAATCAAATGAAAAAAAGAAACTTTGTTGAGAAAAGCAAAAGGAAATCGAGGATTTGTACAATATTGAAATAAATTCACTGCTTAATTTTAAAAGCTTATTTTTGTACACATAGTTATTGAGTAAAGTTTTAGTTTTTGTTTTGTTGTTTTGCTAAATCAGTATTCTTATTATGAGTTATTGAAATGATTCTGATGTTTTTGAAATAGGTTGCATTAAAAGTTTCCTTTCAAATAAAAAATAGTTCCTTGTCAATTATTTTTTAAATTTACATTTAGTTATGTAGCTGTAGTGATATAGCTATATTTATGTAGCTGTAATGTATTTCTTTAACTTACATTTGATTTCAATATTAATTTACATTTTTGTGCTATTTTGAGCTATCTATAAAAAAAGTCCTGGAAAGTCCTGGAGTTAATAACTTTTTTTTTTTGTAAAAAAAAAAGTTATAAACTCCAGGACTGTCTTTTTTTGTTCTGGAAAAATAAAAAAATTGTCCTGGATAGTCCTGGAATTTCAATTTTTTTATCTGATGGGAACCCTGGAGAGGAATCTCAAGAACTTATCTAAATCCACAAATATTTTTTTATCACAAATAAAACACCATTCTTTTTTAGCTCTCAGATTAAAAAAAAAAAACGAGCCTTAGATTTTTAGCTCGTTTTTTCTTCAGTAAAAGATATAGACTGAATGATTGGATTTGATTCTGAGTGAACGGATTTTTTTTATTAATTTGTAGAGTAATGGTAATTGCAGTAAAAATATCTGACAAATTTAATAAATCTTTATTTATAGTTTATATTTATTAATAAATCTTTATTTATAGTTTATATTTATTAATAAATCTTTATTTGATTTGAAAAAGAGGTGCAAAAGCTTTTTGATTCGACATTTTGTTTATTTTAGGTTTTAAAATGTCTCGTGATATTCTCCACTATACTCGTGATAATTATAATAAAGTAATTATAACTGGATATATTTTTTTCTAGCTCACAGACGAGGCGAAGGAAATAAAGATCGACATGGATAGATTTGGTGCTTCTGTTTTAACAAACATTAAATCTCAGCAAGTTCTTTGATTTTGAAGATATTTTTAAATAAATAAAAATCGAAAAATTTTTATTTTCATATAAACTGTACCAGCACTAGTTTATCGTTTTGTTTGTTACTTGGATTTCTGAAAAGAAGCAGGCGGCTGGCCTACTCGCTCTTTTCTTTTAATCTGGAAGATAATAAATTCGGTGGCTGTTGGGAGAAAAACATTTATTATAAATTGTAGTGATATAAGTTTAAGATAAATAGTTAAAACTTTTTGCAAAAAATATTTATATTTTTCATTATTTTTTTAAAGTATTTTTGTTAATTATTTAGCTTTAACTTTAATATCTTTAAAAAGTTTTCACGAGTAAATATTTTTATTATGTTTACTCTAAAGATCCTAATAAAGTTACGTTTAATTATTTTGACCATTTTTTTTTAAATTGAAAAACCACATTGATCAATTTTGGTACTTTGTTTTTTGTTCACGTACAAAAAAGTACGATGGTCAACTTTATAAATACTTTCAGCTATCTATTTTTTAAAAGATTGGCAGCGCTGCTCAATGAAGACAAAACAAAACTGCAACGTAGTTCTTGACCATTTAAATACAAGGTCATGGTTTCCTAACCATTAAAATGGCACTGTTATATTGGATTTTTTTTTTAATATTCAGTGTATAAAATATTAGACACAACGTGTTATTTTTTTTAAGTGACAATTGTTGATTTGTAAATAGTTCTAGTTTATATTTGATTAAAACATTTAGTTGATATTTTAATCAAAGCTTTAAATTTTCAGTTTAGAAATAGAATTTGTTTTTGAATATATCCTCATAAGCTTGTTTATTACATTCCTTTACGCCCCGTTTCTCTCCAAATAAAAAAACAATTTTTTTATAGTAGTAGATTTTTTATAGTAGTTTTAGTTTCCCCATTCCCCTAAACACCTAAAAACCTATTTCATCAAAAAATAAAGTTTTGATAAAACCCGCCGCATTAGTAAAAAAGTTTCATAAAATGACATCAAAGAAGGAAAACCAAAAAATAAAAACTTTCAACCACATTGCAAGTACAAATTTTGCCATACGTTTTAGTGGCTGCTTTTAGCTTATTCCCATTTATTTATATAGAAATACGTTTTAGTGGCTGCTTTTTGCTTATTCCCATTTATTTATATAAAAATACGTTTTAGTGGCTGCTTTTTGCTTATTCCCATTTATTTATATAAAAATACGTTTTAGTGGCTGCTTTTAGCTTATTCCCATTTATTTATATAAAAATACGTTTTAGTGGCTGCTTTTTGCTTATTCCCATTTATTTATATAAAAATACGTTTTAGTGGCTGCTTTTTGCTTATTCCCATTTATTTATATAAAAATACGTTTTAGTGGCTGCTTTTAGCTTATTCCCATTTATTTATATAAAAATACGTTTTAGTGGCTGCTTTTTGCTTACTCCCATTTATTTATATAAAAATACGTTTTAGTGGCTGCTTTTAGCTTATTCCCATTTATTTATATAAAAATACGTTTTAGTGGCTGCTTTTTGCTTATTCCCATTTATTTATATAAAAATACGTTTTAGTGGCTGCTTTTTGCTTATTCCCATTTATTTATATAAAAATACGTTTTAGTGGCTGCTTTTTGCTTATTCCCATTTATTTATATAAAAATACGTTTTAGTGGCTGCTTTTTGCTTATTCCCATTTATTTATATAAAAATACGTTTTAGTGGCTGCTTTTTGCTTATTCCCATTTATTTATATAAAAATACGTTTTAGTGGCTGCTTTTTGCTTATTCCCATTTATTTATATAAAAATACGTTTTAGTGGCTGCTTTTTGCTTATTCCCATTTATTTATATAAAAATACGTTTTAGTGGCTGCTTTTTGCTTATTCCCATTTATTTAAAAATAAAAAGAGTTGAGCATTCTTTGCAACTTAATATTCTTATGACTGATTAAAACATTATTTAATAAATCATATATCCTCTTTTGGTGGAGTTAGTCTTTTGATCACTCTAGCTGGCACTCCAGCAACCACACAATATGATTCGATATTTTTAGTAACCACGCTACCAGCACCAACTGTAACACCATCACCTATAGTTATCCCGGGACAAATAATAACATTACCACCAATCCAGCAATCACGACCAATTGAAATGGGCTTTCCGAATTCACTCGATCGTCTCTCAATAGGATCTACTGGGTGCCCCGCGGTATAAACTTGAACTCCGGGTGCAAGAAGAGTATTTTTTCCTATTCTAACTTCGCTTACATCTAAAAAAACGCAATTGTAATTCATATAAACTCCCTCTTCCAAATGGATATTTGATCCGTAATCGCAACGAAATGGTGTTTCAATAATATTGTTTTTAAAAGTACCTAGCAGCTCTGTAAATAATTCATTTTTAAGTTTTTGATTTTCTGGATCTAAGTTGTTTATTTTATGACACATAACTTTGGCAAAAAGCCGTCCGTTAACTAACTCGGGAACAAGAGCGTTGTATGGCATAGAACTGACCATTTTCTCAACATCGTTGTATTCTGATAAATCCTTTTTGTTGAGCTGCTCTGCAGAGGGCACAATCAGCTTTACCGGTGAAGAATTTTCCGTGTGAACAGTGGAGTACATCTTTAAAAAGCTTTTAAAATTACTTTTAATTTACTTTGCTGTTAAAAAACTTCAATAAAGATTAAATTATATATTTTTAATTTGAATGCAGAAACGCAATGTGCGTTTTTAAATATAAATGTTTTGAATAAAAGTATATAATCGCAAAACAAAAGTTTTATTTGTAAGTTATTTGATATCGCTAAGTCTGTTGTGTAACATAATTCGTTTGTAAAAGACCACGTGTAAAGTATTAAGATGTATGGTGTAAACAACTTCGTGATGCAACTTGTATTACAAGTATTACTTGTATTACAAGTTGCATTGTGTATTTTATATTTAGGTTCATTTTATGTTAATTCATGCAGCACAATTAAAAATAAAATATTTGCGGTACCTTGGGAATATTTTTTTCGTTTGATACTTTAAAAAAATATAATAAATATATAGTTACTTTTTGTTGAAACGCTATTAATTAAAACTTTAAAATAAAAATCTCAGTTTAATTTCACTGTTTACAGAGACCGTAGCGGAATATTTTTAACATTAACTTAACGCCATCTCAAATATCATAAAAAACTCGGAGTAGCAATAATTCAATGCTTTACTTTTCTGAAAAAAATCAATAAGAAAAAAATACAATGAGTTATATATTTTTTATATTTTGTTTACTTGTGTTCTGAAACTTATATACTTATATATATAAATTTTAAACTTATCACTAAAAAAACTATAAATAAATTATATTTAACTAAAATTTTGAAAACCTGCAAAAAATTTTACTCAATTTAAAAACGTTATATTTAATCGTACCTATGGCACCCACAAGTGGAGGGGCAGTTGGTACTCTAACACTAAGCCCCGGTGGTAAAGGGGAACTGGCAAATAAATCAATACACACCGAATAGGTATATCAATTCGCACACATACATGTACAAAAGCTTAACATTTGTATTTATTCTCAAGCTACAATTTTTTGAACCGTTGTGTAAAACATTTCCCGCGTTTTTCTCACAGTTTGTACTAGGTTATTGAACTGTTAAACATAATTTGGTTCATAATTTGGTGGTCCTAATGTTGATTGTCAAGAGTAATAAAAATAGGTACACTATCAATATAATGTTTAAAATAACATTTAAAAATGATGTAAATAATAAAAATGTTTTAATTAAAATTGATGACTAAATAAGGAAACTATCTTGTTTGGTTGAATGTAGTAAAGTCAAGTTTTGTCATTTTTGTAGTTTTGATTTAAAGAGATGATGTTTTAAAAAGGTTTTTAAAAGGCTCATTGATACCATTTCATGAAAAAAGTGAAGTCACACAAGTACAATCTTATGCGGCCATGAAAATAGCCGTTAATGTTAGAACTTAAATAGCATATTAAGGTGAAAGGCAAGAATTATGCAGTAAAATAGAAAGAATGTTTAAAAATTGTAATACCAAATGAACTGATGAAGATAAGAGGTAAATAGATCTTTTTGGTGAGTCAACTGGCATGCAACTTTTGAAATATTTTTGCTCCCAGGCTCCAATCACCACGTTGTTTTGCAAAACATTCATATTTGAAATAAGCATGAACATTTTAAGTAGTGCTGAGCATTATTTTGACCAATCCGGATTACGGATAACAATTATTTAATCCGAATTTCGGATCAATCCGTTTTATCCGGATTCACGGATCCAATCCGTCGATTCGGATTTCGGATTCAATCCGTTGATTCGGATTTCGAATCAAATCCGGCTTCATTGTTTTTGAGATAATCAGCTATTTTTTCATTATTATCAAGTATCAACCTAAATAATTCGAATTACGATCTCAGATCTATTGACAATCGACTCAATATAAGACCCCTAATAGCAAATACACCAGAGTTTTCGAGTTTTTCACAATTTATTATTAGATACCCACCTATGAGGTAGGAACTAGGAATTAGAAAGTAGCAAGTAGGTATTTACTATTTTTATTAATAAAAAAAGGAGATGTTATGTGCGTATTTGTATGCAATTCATAGCCAAATCTAACCTCATGTGGTTTTAAAATAAAAAGTCAAAGGTGTTAAAGTTTATTTTATTGATTTTTCTAATCAATTAATATATTTTTTTCATTTTTTCAAGTTATTTTTAAAAAGTATATGTATGTCCCATCTTGTAATATAGATAATATATAACATGGGTTTTTAATCAAAATTATTAGGAGGTCCCAAACCCAACTCCCAAGTTGTATCCTACAACTGAATAAAAGGTCATATACTTACTTCTAAGCAGAGTACTTACCTACATCTAATATCATATTTCAGTAGTTTTCAAAAAAATTGGGGAAAATGGGAATTTTTACGCAAAAACAGTTTTCGACAAAATTGATTTTGATTTTTTTATATGGTTGTAATTCAATGTAAATACTTTAAATTTTCACCAAATGTTTATATTAGTGTTGAGTTTTTTAAATTTTGTATTTAATTTTTCCAAGTATTTTTTTTTTTTGAATAAACCGGATTTATATCATAATCCGGATTTGGTATTTTAATCTGGATTAAACGGATTGTTACTTTTGTTTCAATCCGGATCAATCCTGATTGGTAATCCGGATATGGATTGATCCGGATTTTGTGCTCAGCACTAATTTGAAGTATGAACAATGCCTGAAAGTGTCATATCTAAAACATCCAAAAATCTTGCGTGCGCCACTACTGGGTCAATCACGACGTGGTTAAAAAAAAAAGACTTGGTTTAAAAAAAAAGTAAAATCTTAAATAAACATTCAAGAAATATTTTGAAAATTAAAAAAAAAATGCCTTTGTAATTATATTATCTTTGTTACACTTCAATTAATTTTTTATTTATTTTACCATTTTATATTTTTTTGGTAATTTACATTAAATCATTTTATTTTTTTCCCACTAGTAAAGTATAACTAAAATCCATTATGAACGATCCGAATAAACTGTGAGTTTCCATGACGATATTTTTTTATATAATCTAGCTCCAATCAAATTAGTTTGAGCCTTTTAAAGCATTTTCATTACTGAATCTAAAACTTGCGTGATCAATTTGTTATTTTGCTTATTTCATTCAACAATTCTTATTATTTTCATTTGATAAAGATAAAGCCAAATGATGATTACTTGAGTTTGTGTTTCTAAATTACTTAAAAGGTGTAGTATTTCGTATATGAATGTATGTATATTTGTATATGTATGTATGTATGTATGTATGTATGTATGTATGTATGTATGTATATATGTATGTATGTATGTATGTATGTATGTATGTATGTATGTATGTATGTATGTATGTATGTATGTATGTATGTATGTATGTATGTATGTATGTATGTATGTATGTATGTATGTATGTATGTATGTATGTATGTATGTATGTATGTATGTATGTATGTATGTATGTATGTATGTGTGTATGTATGTATGTATGTATGTATGTATGTTCGTATATGAATGTATGTATGTTTAGTATATAACGCGGAAAGCAGTTTAATTTCTAAAAACCACAAAAAAGTTTGTAAAATAGCATAAAAATTAAAAAAAATTTAAATCTATGGGCTGTTTTATGAATGATTTATGATTACGCTTGAATAAACAAAGGTTGTTCTTCAAATGTTCCATGATTATGCGTGAATGAACAACGGCTTTACTATGAATGTTCTGTTGTTATGCGTGATTGAATAGCGGTCGTTCTATGAATACTCTATAACTATATCTTAATGAACAACTGTTCTATGACTGTTCTTATTTAGGAGGTCAGCAGTACTTTAACCATAGCGTTACAGTCGTCACCAGTTTTTTTCAGCTGTCGCATGGATCACTTAAACTGTTTCAGCATTCTTAATAAGGAAAGCAGTTTTAACATTTTTCAAAACTGTTCAAAGTTTTAAAAAACAGTTGCTGGTTCCCTACGGTATTAAGAAATTTTTTACAATTATGGAACATTATAACTATATTATAATAAAAGTTCTTATAATATTTATAATCTTCAACAATAGTCACATGACTTCTTTTCTAAATACTATTATAGTACTTACAACATCTATACCAACAAGTTCAATAAAATTTCCTAATGCTTTAAATTTTGCATTGGTTATTATATACTATATAATATAACTTACATAAACATTTATATATTTTTTTATATGCATTCATGCTCTGATACATAAACAGCTTGTCTATCAGGCATACCTTTACTGTATTTTCTCAATTTTGTTTGAAAAAGACCGTTCCATTAAATTTTTTTGATACCAATAAATTAAATGCAATGCTTTTCAAAAAAAAGTTTAAATAATTTGTTTGATAATAATACTGTTAGCATATAGTACATAGATGCATGCATGTATTAATGTCAAAATTAAGATTCATTAACGTTTTGTTTGTTTTATTGTACTTTGTGAAATTTTTTATTCTACAACTCTCCCATATTTTAAAATGCGAGTCCTTGGATTAGACAGAGATAAAAGATTTCTTAAATTCTGCTTACAAAATCTGGAGGAAAGATACAGCTCAACCATTGAGTTATGTAATGAGAAAGCTGATCATAGCAGCAAATAAATATTAGTTTGACGTAAATAACAGTTGATTTCAAATTAGAATACTGTTTCAAATCAGATTTCTGTGAGAAAAAATATTTTTTCAAAGTTATTTTTAATTTAATACATGCAAAGCATTGTGAAAATTTACCCATTTTCCCAATTTTTGAAACACTAAAAAAAAAAAAAGTCAACATATATAGCAAAATATTTTGCAAAAATAAACTATATATGCACCAAAGGATACTTATAAAACATATTTTACCTAAATGTTGTTACTAATTTGGGAATACATTATTGAAAATAAGTGTGCGTGTATATATATATATATATATATATATATATATATATATATATATATATATATATATATATATATATATATATATATATATATATATATATATAACAACCACAAATCATCATTCAACAATATTAAATACAAAAATTCGACCGCCCTATCAAACTATGTCTGGGATTTAAAAAACAATTTTAATGAAACCCCTATGCTAACATGGTCTATTCTCAAATCAGTACCCCCCTACTCAAATATTTCCAAGAGATGCCCACTATGTTTGTATGAGAAATTTACTATTATATCATATCCAAAACCTGAAGAACTGTTAAATAAGAGAACCGAAATTATATCAAAGTGCTGCCAGGAAAATTAATTCTTATTAAAAAATTACAAAGCTCGCTACAAACCTGACTAACAACTATAAATAAAAATAACTATACTAATCTGCTCCATATATCTCTAGGCTAACTAATAAATTACTCACATACACAGCTTTTGTAATATATTTCATAATAATATGTATATTTTAATATCAATTTTAATTCTTATTTTCTTATTTTTATTTTATTATTTTTTAATACACAAATAATACACATTAACACATAAAAAATATTTTAAACAACATTAAACATATAACTTTTTCACAATTATTAGCCAACTAAAAACAAATTCATAATATTATTAACCTAACTACTATTCAATTTCCGTCCCGTAACGATCTAAAATACAAATATAAACCGTAACGTCCACTAAACAAATCGTAGCAAAATTAAACTTTTACTACTTGCCTGATGATTGTGATAACACATGAAACTCAGAGTTGCAATATTAAATTATACTATAAACATTAGCATTTTGCTAATTCCTGGCACTGCGGGTAACAGTAACATATATATTATATATATATATATATATATATATATATATATATATATATATATATATATATATATATATATATATATATATATATATATTAGGGTTATGACATTTTTGTGACCCCATGTTCCTGGGATTATTTATACAATATGAATATTTTTACAAAAGCAATGAAAAAAAATATGAATTTGATTTTTTTTGGGAAAAAGTTACCCTCAAACCAAAAATTGGAATTTACCATATATGCGTTTGGATAAAATTTCAAACAGTTATTATTGTTATTTTTAATTCTAACTTTTTTAATTGAAGAGTTGTTATGTAGTTTTTAAGCATTTAACAGTTTATAGTTACATCATAACACTCTAAGTTACAAATAAATATAAAAATACAAACCTAAATAAGAATTCTACGAGTACAAAAAGCTATTGTATATATCAAAAAAAATTGCGTGGTATTCAGCTTAATTAAAGCGCAATATACAATTCTAATGCTTTGTTAGACAAAATATATCTAAGCTGGAGGTTCTCTTTCTTTTTACGGATGTCAAAAAGATCTTAAAGACATTTGATTGGTTATTCTACCCACTGATTTTTTCTGGGAATTTCCCAGAAAAATCAGTGTGCAACAATCCCATTCCCTCTTCCTGTATTTACATTCGTAATGTCAGCTACAATCATCTTATACTCTTCCATAAAATTGTATTCATCGATAATAGCTGTTATACTTTTAACAACAGTATCTGCTTTTCCGTCTGGTAGATCTAGTGCTTGTAACTACTGTTTGTTTATTCTTCAACGCTGACTATTGATATTCTTAGTGACATTTACCATGAAAGTGCAGTGACCAGCTTTATAAATGCAGTGTTTTTTTCATTTCTTCTTCAAGTAGTTGATCTAAATATACCAGACTGTGAAGGTGTCTGGATGATGTGAAATTGTGAATAAGACTTTTATCAAAGTTTGTAATTCTTGCAAAAAGTTTTGTCTGGATAAAGGCACGTCGTATAGTGTTCTCATCGTTTGTGCTGCCACTATCATTAGCTTTTGGTTTGTCAACGAGTAAGCTCATGGTTTCAAAAAATAATTCTTGCACCTCTTTTTTTATTTATTTATTAGTTGTCTATTTTTGTCATGTACCTGTCGTTTCTTGATGCCGTGTCTATATGAAAGTATGCTTTGATATATGCAGTATGTATTCTTAAAAATGAATCTATAAATGCAATTGGCTTATTTCGTGTTTTAAAGGTTTTGGCTTTGGTGTAAATTCTTTAGATCTAAATCCTTAAATGTTAATAAGTTTAGAGAGGTAGCTCCGCTTACAGAACAGGCTTGACTTGATTTGGTGTCGGTTAAAATGTTTAAGATTTTACCATCTATTCTATATACATCTATTTATAGCTTATAACTAATTTTTAAAAACTTAACCATTAATTAGTTCTACTTCAAATTACTCAGTTTTTCAATTTGCTGGTCTCTTTTTTCTTTCAAAACATGTTCTTTAGTTTCCTTTGTATACTCTAGCTTGAGCGGCCTGCAAAATTGAATAGATTGGAGTGCTTGATTGTTCCACAAAATAAGGTTACTATTTGCAACTAATCTGAGAGGTATTACTGTATTTGCGAATAAATAACAATATTGTCCAATTTAACACCTGGGCTATCAAGCTTCTGTTTGTGTGCAGCTTGACCACAACTACCATCAAATCTGTGACTAAACGTAATTTCACAAATAAATATATTATCATTAGCTGACTCACTTAATATTACGTTGTCTTGAAGACGTCCGTGATACGTCTAACGGACGTCCTCTGGACAACACGTGCCCACTGGGTTCTTACCGCAAAAATATTCTTCTTCTATATATTGGTCATATATTGGTCTAGAATGTTTTGAAGAGACTCTTTTGCTATTTTATCACTTACTTATGTTTATTTACTAAACTCTACATTTACTTACTGAACTATACATTTGTATTCGAATAGCAGTGTTTTTTTGTTTGAAGAACATATTGCAGTTTCTTAATTTAGCACCATGTCGCATATTTAAATATTGTTTCTATTTTAATTTTAAATTAAAACTGTTTCTATTTTGCAAAAATATGAAGTATTATTTGAAACATTATTTAATGAAAAGTCAAGGCTGTTATAAATAATTGTTTAGTATAGATAAATTTTTCTAACTCTGATTAGGGATTGAAGTGGTAATTAACAAAGAAACTGCAGTTTGATTTTTGGCGAACTTTATAAGCTTTATAGCTTTTTAAGTTTACTAAGCCAAAATTGACTGTATACTATTGCTCTTGCGTTTACAATTTAGTTAATTTAGTTATAACTAACTTAAAGCAGCTGTTAAAGTATTTTAAGAAGTTTGCAAATAGTGAATATTCTTATTTACATAGAAAACAAAAATAGCGTCCTCCATAGAAGAATTAATTTTGGTATAATATATGTCAGATGCTGCAAATATGCATTATGAACTTACATTAAAGCAGATCAAGTTCTTTGCTTATGAGTATACTTTAGAAAATCATAAATAAAATTTGAATTTTTATGGAAGAATAATAAATTTCCTGGCGAACAATGGCTACAAGATTTTTGCAAAAGATATAATCATAAATTATCTCTACGTAAACCATAGAATGTGTGGGAGCAACTAACGCACCTGGATGGTAAACCAGTTTGTTTTCCTGTAATTTCTTGAACATTTTGTTAGTAAGGAACAACCTTCAGTTAAAATCATTTGTTATGTTATTAGGTAACAACAACCCAGTTAACACAGATTGCTTCAGAATTGGTCAATATTTAGTCGAAATTGGTTGCAAAATGAACAATTGTTTAGCAACCTATTATTGACCAAAAATTGATTCTTGATTTGAAATGTACATTTCAAACTTTTTTATATATACGTTTAATCAATTTCGATCTAACGTTTAAAATATCGACTTATATTAGCCAGTATAAGTCTTCAA
Organism: Hydra vulgaris; assembly: GCF_038396675.1. Lineage (NCBI taxonomy): Eukaryota > Metazoa > Cnidaria > Hydrozoa > Anthoathecata > Hydridae > Hydra > Hydra vulgaris. The sequence continues at coordinate 18,199,158 of NC_088930.1, forward strand.
TCAACTTTAAATAAACGTAGAGTATAGATTTAAAATTTACACTTTAAATCTTTTAACATATACGTTTATGAAACGTCGATCAAACCTTTACAATTTTGACTAATATAAGTTGATACTCTAAACGTTTGATCGACGTTTAATAAACGTATTTTATATTATAATATAGAATTATAGTCATTTGTCAGAAAATTCATATGACAACTTAAACCACGCAGTTTAATTAGGCACAATTAGGACGAAATTAAAAAAGAAAAAAATATAGATATTAGAAGTTAACTTTGCAAAAATATATAGACGTTAAAATAATTTCAACAAACTATTTATTCTTGCCAGCAAAATTATAGGTATCATCATAATTATAGGTTGAATATTTCGATGAAATATATGTTATAATATGATTATAATTAAACATTTGTAATGAAATCATGAATACTCATGATCATCATTATTTATTACTTTATTAGAATTAGCAAACAAGTTTTATAACTTCTTATCTCTAAGTTTAAGATAAGATCAGATTGTTTAGAGTACTTTAGAGTCTAATGTTGCTAAATTAGTTGCAAACAGATAAAAACTGACAAGAGCGTGATGACCTCCAATTGGTTGTTTTAATTCTAATATAATATATAAAATAAATGGCGCACTTTAAAACGACGCACTAGTGAAATAATTAAATTAGACTTAACTGCGTTTTCAAGGTTCACTTCCTTACATCAACTGAAAGCAAAATAGCTTATAAATAAACGAGTTTTGGGAGCACCATTTTAAATCAAGTTAAAAAGCTCTTTTAGCGACAATTAAAGCTACCTACCTAAATGCCAACAAATTAATGGAGTCCAATGTTCTAAAAATTACACTATGCAACACAATTTTTGTTCCTGGCTTCTAAGTGTTTTATTTTAATTGCTTATGTCTAAAGTATGTGAAAAAATGACTTTATAATCACTCTCTCGAAGTAGCTCCTATATGTAGTTTCCAATCATGTTTTCTTTATACAGTCCTTGGTAACAACATTCAAAGTCCAATATATCTTTATGAAAGCGTTCGTCTTGCACCTCGAAGTAACCATTTTGGTGTAATTCTTTATGAGAGTCTGTACCAACTCCACATAGTGTTCAGCTTGATGATTACCTTGGAAGCCCTGAACATGCATTTGCAGTTGTTTAGGGGTTGCAGTTTTGTTCAACACCTTTGCAACAGGGCTGCAGTCCTTTTCAACAGCTTTGTGAAATCCTCACATTTTATGATCTTCTTGATCTGTGTTCCGACAAATATACCAGCCCTGACCTTAGCCTCGGACAGATTTGAAAAAAGTTCTTGGAGGTATTAAGAGAATAATTTAGATATGTTATTTTTAAGCTTATACAAAAAATTACTTATTTGGACTCAAATTCTCTATCGAAGATTTTTTAGCAATAATTTATGTGTAAATAATTTAAGTTTTTATGGAAGAAACTGACTGAAAATTGGTTCCTTACCATTTTTGAAGATGCTGAATCCAAAGTAGAAAAAAAAAATGATCTAATTCAAAATGTTTGATAACTGTTTTTTATTTCAAAATGGTCAAAAATTACTTTACCATAAAACGAGGTAGCGTTTTCTCCATTTCCTGAAGTTTCCTGACTCTTATGGATTTAGTTGTAATGTGTAAAAGCAGTTTTTTGAGGTTCGTTTTGATACATAAATAAAGTTTTGTGATATGATATTGCCAGTTAAGTTGTATAAATATAGTTTTGAAACACCAGTTGTATAAACATAAAAACTATTTTAATTTTAGATTAAATAATTATTGAGTCTTATTTGGCAATTCAGTTTCTCAATAATAGCAAACAGTCAATAGTACTCCATTGGAATCAAGCTAGAAAGTGAATGTCATCTTGCAACATACACATCGTTGCTTGGAATCGAATCTTTTGAAGATATCCCTAAATATGAAAGAGAAATATAATGTGGAGGACTGGGCTATCAATAACCAATGTCAAATCAATAACTTGTCTCCATCATAAACATGTTTATTTGTAGTGTAATGCAACTAAATTAACACGGTGCTGCAATCCATTTGATACTCATAAGAAAGTTATAAAAGGTATTTATAGTAATTACAACTTTTTATGAAAGTGTTGTGAGTTACAATAATAAAATTCTTGACCAAATTCTATTTTAGCTATATTTAACTTTACTTTTAAATGACTTCTGAAAGTACACTATTAAATCCCATACAACTTTAAACTTTAAATGACTTTATTAATATATTTATTCATATTAAAAGAGTTCTTCTTTTTTTTTAGGCAGTCTTTGTGAAATTAACTTGGATACAGCAAAGTACCTATACAGTAAAGGCAAATTTGTAGTACCAGGTGAAAAGCTTTGTCTACAATGCAAACATAAATTAGCGTCAAGTGAAGAACCAGAAGAAAAAGAGTTAGAGATAAAATTACCTGAAGACAATATAGAAAAAGAAATTATACTGCAATCAGCAAGATCATTGCTCAACAGTACTTTGTGTGAACTTGAAGTGTCTCCTCTAAAAGTTCGTTTACCCAAAACCTCTAACCAGCCTTCACTTGGAAAGAGAAAGATAAGGCAAGTTTAAGAAGCAGTTATAAAGAAACTTGCAACTCCTCTAAATGTCACTGAAACTGATTTAGTTGCACCAAACAACAATGAAGTTCTAAAGGAAATTCAAACCAAAGCTGGCGATCTCGACTTCCTTGTTGAATGCATGAAAGAAAAACTTAAAGTTTCTAACAGAAGGCAGCAACAAATTTGGACATTGACCCCAAAATCTCGGTCTGTCAGAAAAAGAGCAAAAGAATTTTCAGTTTCGAAACACAAAATTCAAAATGCAAAGTGTTTACGTGACCAAAAATGCATGATAGCATACCCTGATGTGGTTGAACGGCATCGAATCAGCAAAGATGATATAAAACTTGTAATACTTTTTTACTGTGACAATGAGTATTAAGGCAAATGCCAAGAAAAAAAGACTAAGTGTTGGGGAAAAAAAATATATGTCAAAAAAATTGATATTGTGTAACTTAAAGGAGCTCTATGTAGCATTTAGGATAAAGTACCCAGACCATAAAATTGGATTTTCAGTCTTTGGCCTAAATGGTGGATTCTTGCTGGTCCAAAAGGTACACATTCTGTTTGTGTGTGTACAATACACCAAAATGTTAAATTAATCTTGAGTGCTGTAGGCCTTGAAACATCTTACCACGAAATCATTGTAAAGATTGTTAGCAGCAGAAAATCGAAAGAGTGCATAATTCATCGATGCAGCAGTTGTCCTGGCATACAAGGTGCCCAAAATTATTTCCAGCAGTATCTCATACAAAATAATGATCCAAAAGAGTAATATGACATTGATGAAAATGAACAGTCAGTGGATTTCAAACAGTGGACATTCAACAGATAGAACTGAACTATTAACAATAAAACTTCCATTAAATGAGTTCATTGAGCTCCTGTGTGAAAAACATGATAAAATTACTTCTCATTCATTTATAGAAAAATAACAATCTAGCTATCTGAAGCATCTCAAAGAAACAATTAGTATTGATGAGACTATTTTACTGGCAGATTTTGCAGAGAATTACTCTTTTGTAATACAAGACGAGATACAGAGTTACCATTGAAGCAAGAGTCAATATTCTTTTCATCCAGTTGTCATCTACAACAAGAAAGTGAAATTGGAAATATCTTCTTTTTGTGTAATTTCAGATGATTTAAATCATGATGTTGGATTTATCAATGAAGTTACACAAAACTATTAATCATATTAAAACTCATCTTTGTCCCACAATTACAAAAACTCATTATATTTTGGATTGATGTGCAGGGCAGTATAAAAACTGCAAATATTTTTACAATTTATGTCACCGTGCTCAAGATTTTTTTGTTCGTTGCATCTTTCTTTGCAACAAGCCATGGCAAATCTCCATGCGATGGAATAGTTGGCACTGTTAAAAGGCTTGTTGCAACTGCTAGCTAGCAGAGTCCAACCACAGGTCAAATACTGTCTTCTCAAGCAAGATTTTAACATTGTCAAAGTCAATCAGTGGGATTATGTTTGTGTATGTCATTGCTGAAGAAATCGAGCTAGTAAGGAACAAACTGATACACTTCTAATAGCAACCAATATTCCTGGGACAAGAAGTTTCTATCTTTTTATACCTTCTTTTCATTCAATTATAAAAATGAAAAGGGTATCAGATGATAATGGTTTTGCTCTAACATCTTAATTCCTCAATAAACAAAAATATAAAATTATTAAAATTGACTATGTTATGATGTCACAATACCTATTTTGCAAATACAACGAATTTTACTGACTTGGTATGGTTGCTGAAGTTGATTAAGAGAATGATGATTTTATGGTAAAGTTTATGCATCCGCATTAACTTAACTTTTATCCAAGTCGGTCGTACTACTGGCCAAAGCCAATAGTATGACCAAAAATAATTGCTGGGGGCTAAGAAGGAATGTCATTTCTCTTTTTAAAACACCGTCAACATCTTCTGGGCGTCAGTAACACATCTCAAAAGATGATGAAACTCTATTTGAACAGCTTTTATCTTTTCAGTGAAAGAGTGAAAGTGAAAATATTTTACTTTTATTATTTAAATGATATCAACTTCAATTTTAGTAATATTGGATTATTCCTTTTTATTCTATTTTTGAGCTTTTTTCAATAAAGCAGGTTTTTTACTATTTTTCAAAAAAATTGGCATTTTAGTTTCTCCTTTTTAACACAACACTTAAGCAGGCAACCTAAAATTTGAGCAAGCAACAAACATTTTGAAACAATTCTTAATTATTAGACATTAAGTAATTATGTTAAGTTAAATTATTATAGCTAATAAATAACGAAATTATTTTCAATGTGATGTATTGCAAATTATATTTCCATGTATACTTTAAAAAATAATAATTATAAATATGCAAGTTATGCAAAGCAATATAATTTTTTTTATTTTCTTTTAGAGATCTAAACTTTTCTAAGACCTCTTATTTCACATTTAGAGTAAGGCAACTCCAGAAATAAGTGAAATGTAAACCGTGGCTACGAAACAAAAAATTTGACTGTTGATATTTTAAAATTAAAAAATTGTTCTCAAATATTAAAAATTGGGTTATTTTCTCTTCATCTTTGTATTCAACACTTTTAAAAACGCTCAGGTACCAATTTTCAGTCAAATTCTTTCTCTAGAACTTAAATCGCTAAAAATTCTATAATGGAGATGGAGGCCAAAAAAAGGATTTTTTTTGTTTAAATTTCAAAATGACATATCTTTATTATGCTTTAAAAACCAACTCTATTTTTTTTATAAAGATAGCCTAAGATCTAAAACTTCATTTGAAAAATAAATTGAATCCATAAGACTTAAGCAACTACAGGAGTTAATGAAAGCACAACCCAATGTAACTGAACAAAAAATTTGCCTGACCATTTTAAAATCAGAAAATAAATATAAAAAAAATTTCAATATTTTTTCAGCATTTTTGAATTCAGCACCCTTAAAAATGGTCAGGTACCAATTTTAAGCCACATTCTTCCACTAGATCTTAAATTATTCATTAAAAAGTAATACTTCAAAATCCATAATGGCGGATTTGGTAAAAAAAGGAACATTTTAGGCTGAATTTCAAAACGTCATAACTTTTGAACTGTTTGGATTTGGGAGCTCAAATTATACAATTTTTCATGCTTCATTAATACATACCACTGGTTAAAATTTAATGAAAATCTAAAGGGTGACTGAAATAACTGTCACTTTCACGTGGAATTACCTTTTAAGTGTTTTCCTTTGCAGTTCGCAATCAGACCTTTGCTTGACCATCCCTTTAAATTTATTTGCCAATTAAAGAGGAAAAAAGATCTCTAAACCTGGAGGAAAAATTATGGAACAAAGACACCTTATGAATTGATAGAATGTATCAGGGAATTGATATTAGTTAATAGTTTTTGGAAACAGTTACATGTACTATTAAAATTTCTATTTTTTTTAAATATGTGATACATTTATATGATACATACAAACAAATGATACAATATGATACATGATTGATTATAATTATGTTGTATGTGAGAATGTTTTATATAAATGTCTATTGGATTTTGTTGTGATTTTTATCTTTTATGCCCAGTTAGCAATGTATTTCGTGTAGCAATGACTACTAATCTCTGACATCTATGACATCTTTGGGGTGTATTCACCACAGTATTTTGCTGGTGGCGAATACAACCTAGTTTGGAGAATTTTATACTACTGTGTAATTGTGGTCAAGGGTAGGAGAAGCTCAAAAACCTGTATGAAATTCTGGATGGTATTCTTCCCAGTGTTATCACTTTAAAAAAGTTTTATAAAAAAATCAGTACTGATCTGCAAAAAAGATTGACCTCTGGAATTGCATCTATTTGTGACCAATTACTTTTACTCTTCCATAATGTCATATTTTAATAACAATATCACATTCTGGAAACCCGTCTAAACATACACTTGTGAGGAGCCAATCATAAGAGGAGCCATTAAACTTTTATTACAACCAATTATATTACATTTGTTTTTTCATTTTAGATAAACTTTCTTGCGTCGATTGGAGGAGATAATTACAAACAACTTACAGCGGCAATATTAATACAGCTAATGGCCAAAGAAGTATGTTTGTCATACTCAATGTAAGAAAGGAAACAAAAACGTCCTGCAAGGTCGTAATAAGTAAGACACAATAGTTGTATTCTGCATCCCATTTCCTTTTAATAAACAAATATTTTAGTAAGAGCTAATTATTTTACAATATTTATACGTGAAAAAATATATATTTCAAAACCATATCGTGATGATTTAAAAAAAAATATTTTGTAGAGTTAAGTTTAGTAGTTCGTCAATTTTTTAATTATTTATCGTTGTATTCGTTCAATTTGAAATTGCTACCGACACAAGTATTTAAAATAAAAAAGGCAGCTTTCTGGCGACGGCCATCGATAGAGATTACGGGAGAAAAAAAAAGAACCATAACTGACCAACACCCAATATTGAGCAATGAAATAAGTATCGGCAAAATAATGATTTTATTTTGTTATATTTTGGTTTTAGAGCACTCTTTATCTTTTTTTTCATTTGTATCTGTTTCATATAACTTCAAATAGTTTAATTATTTACAATTTTTTTCTTCTTAAAGCGTCTTCTAAAAATATTGTCTTTTACAAAAATTTGTAAAAGACAATATTGTAAATGATAAAAAATATTTATTATATTTGTTTCAATATTTTTTATCATTTTTTAATAATAAAAATATAATCGAAAATACATTTGCTTAATATAGTTATATATCGGAATAATATTGTAAACTATATTACGCCAATATTGGCCAGATTATATCCCCATTATTGGCGCAATATTATTTACAATATTGGCGCAATATTTTAAAAATTATTGCGCCAATATTGCAATGTGAACATTTTGCCAATATTGACCAATATCGGCGGTACAATATCGGCGCAATATTGTACCGCCAATATTGGCAAAATGTTCACATTGCAAAATTGGTACGATATAGTTTACAATATTGCGCCAAAATTGTCGACAATATCGCGCCAATATTGTTTGCTACCTAGGTATGGTCATATGAAAATTAATGTTACAGCAAAAAAAATATATAACATAAAAATTAGTGTTGCGAAGGTAAAATTTACCGGAAAATTTTGAAAATTTAAAAATTGGGTAAATTTTTTTTTACTTCTTTTAATTATTCTTTAAAAGAAAAAATTTTTTTAAGGAAAATTTTCCCTATTATCCCTATTTATTTACCGGTAAATTTTGAATCAAATTCTACCGGAAAATTTACATCACCAATAAAAATACCATCCATTTGAAAAATATAAGTGACTAAATTGAAATAGTAAAAATATTTAATGACTTTTTCCTAGATTTATTACATAAAACTTAAAAAAAAAATTATGATTGTAGATGTCCTTTAAAACCAAGCTGAGAGGAGATTATCTAATGCTGCATTTAGGAGTCTAAAAATAAATAGCTGAAATAAAAAAACTCCAATAAAAAATTGTTTATTGTTGTGCAAGTCAGTCAAGAGAGAAATAAAACAGTACAACAGTCAGAGAGAAATAAAACTTTAATGATGACCATCAAAAAATGTTTTAGATTGAGTTTCGCCGCGTCAACGTCACTTGAGATCTAAATAAGACAAAAAAAGAAAGTTATTATCAAAACCCTAAATACAGCTGGCTGAGTTTGGTACAAAATGACATTTTTAAGATTGTCTTTTAATTATGATTATTTACAAAATGCTGACATAAGCTTTTAGTAAGACGAGGAAGGCCATGAGGGTTCTTACAATACATAAAGAAAAATGCTAAGACCAAACAATGCATTATTGTCAAAAAATGATAATCTGGTCATATAAACAACACACCTGGGTCAAAGATACAATGTATATGTTGTACCTTGGACAATATATACATTGTATCTTTGATACAATGTATATATTGGCCAAGGTACAATATATACTAGTGAATCCAAATCCGGATTTCGGAATTCCGAAATTCCGCCATATTTTGAATTTTAAAAAATCCGGAATTCAAAAACGCAAATTCCGGATTTTTCGAATTTAGAATTTCGATTATTTAATTCTTATTTTATTTTTGAAGTTATTTAGAACTGTTTTTATAAAAATTTCAAAAAAAACTTTTGTTTTGTTTTTATATTATGTATTTCTTCCGTTCTAAAAATTTTAATTTTTATTACTAAAAAACGTTTTTCAACAACAAAGTTGTCATCCTCAGTAGTATAATACAACAGTTTTTAGTAATAAAAATTAAAATTTTTAAAACGGAATAAATACATAAAATAAAAACAAAACAAAAGTTTTTTTTTGAAATTTTTAGAATTTCGAATTTAGAAGAACTTTTACTATAGATGGCAGCATTGTGTACTTTCATTGTTATAAATTCATAAAATTTAAATTTTAGTAGGCTTAGGCTACTGCAAATGCATTAAATTTTTTTTTTAAATGAAATATTAACATTAAGAAATTAAATTGTATGCAGAGCAGATAAAGTAAGTCATTATATTAATTTTATGTTTCAAAAATTTTGTAGACTTACATTGTTATTGTTTTAAATCCCAACCCAAGTATGATAGATAAATCTGAAGAAACTTTTATGGACATTTCAAAAGAAAGCTCATCAAATTCAGTGTGGAAATATTTTCTACGAGGGAAAACAAATCAGGTGGCGAAATGCATGCAATGCAAGCAAGTTTTAAAGATATTGGGTGGATGTACAACTCCCATGCACACACATCTTCGTTCTAAACACAACACAGTTTTGAACAAGCGAAAGTTTGATGAAAATACAACAGCTTCTACATCTGACAGTAACGATAGTGTTGTGAGCACAACCAGAAAAACGAACACGATCATTAATTTTTTCGAGTCAAAAAAAGATGAAACTTTTCCTGCCGTAGTAGCTAGAATGATTGCTTCTGATGGTTTACCGTTTCATGTTTTTTGTACGTCAAACGATTTAAGAAAATGTTTAACAATGCGTGGATTCGGTGATATTCCAAAATCACCCACCAGCATACAGAAAGTCGTGATGGATTATACTAAAAAAATTAAACAATTGCAAATTGCTGAAATTAATCAATTAAAAAAGAATTTATGCTTTAGTCTAACATTGGACGAGTGGACGTCCTCTCGAAATAGACGTTATATGAATGTTAACGTTCATGGGTCGAAAAATATCTGGAATTTGGGTCTTTCTCGAATTAATGATCGATTTGCGGCTGAAAATTGTGTAAAATTGTTAGAGGACAAGTTAGAATCATTTCAGTTAAATATAAGGAACGATATTTCGTGTATTGTAACTGATGGTGCTTCTATGATGCAAAAAGTGGGTAGATTATTACCATGTGAACAAATTTTGTGTTTTGCTCATGCAATTCAGATTGCAATTGTAAATGTGATCTACAAACAAACAGAGAAAGAGGTAGATAAAGATGATTATGAGAGTGTCCTAGATCTGGACTCTGATATAGAAGATTTAAGTGATGATGAAGGAATGCAAGTGGGGACGAGAAATGAATGTGATGTAGAAATTACTGAAAAGTTTACATTGCGAAATATAATCATGAAAGTTCGGGTAATTGTTCGAATGTTTCGACGTTCCCCTTTAAAAAATGAAGTGTTGCAAAAACATGAGAAGGAAGATCATGGAAAGGAATTGCAGCTATTGCTTGATTCGAAGACTAGATGGAGTAGCCTGATGTCCATGTTAGAACGTTTTAATCTTTTGAAAAGTTCAATAAAAAAGGCAATAATTGATATCAAAGCGGATACATTTTTGAATGATTCAGAATGAAATATAATATCTACAGTTTCTAGAAATTTGAAGCCTATAAAATTAGCCGTAGACGCGTTATGCCGTGCTGATGCAAATTTACTTTCTGCGGATGCAACATTTACGTTTGTGTTAGAAAATTTTGATGAGAATGAAGAAATTGGCCGTGAAATGAAAAAAGAGTTTGAAGTTCAAATTAATCGAAGAAGAACTGTGGTATCCGATGTTCTTCAATATTTGCATAATGGGGGTAAAACCAAAATTCACAAGAACATTTTGCGTCGCTCGAAAACTGAAATAACCAAAATTATCATATCCCTAATCCAAAGACTTAGTGGTGAAGTAGCATTAGAAATAGACCCGACAGTATCTGAGTCTACTAAAATGGATGACGATAAACCTATCGAATCATTGGAAACTCAGTTATCCTTGCAGGAAATTCTTCAGCAAAAGATAAAGGAATCACTCTCGGAATCACGGTTAAAAGTTCTACAAAAATCATCGATTCATTCCGAAATTCGCAGTGAAATGAAATTTTGGGATGAAGGGGGATCCCGCGGAATGCTTTTGGAAGATCTTTACAAAAGTTTATTAACAATTCCACCAACTAGTGTGGAGTCAGAGCGCGATTTTTCCGCTGCAGGAGCATTTTCAACAAAAATTCGATCAAGGCTCAACGACAAAACATTGGATACTTTGTGCTTTTTAAGAAGCTTTTTCAAAAATCAAAATGAAATCAAATTGAACTTTCATTTTGCAATTTTATTTACGTAGTTCAAAAATATTTTAATATGAAATATTTCTTTATTTTGTAATTTGTTTTAATTTTATTGTTTTGAAGTAAATACATTTATGTTAAAAATTAATGTACTTTCTTTTCTTTATATTCTTTAAATTCTTCTATAATAATTCCGGAATTAAACCGGAATTCATCTCCTGTAATTCCGAAAATCCGGAATTCGGTTTTTTACAAAAAAATGGATTCACTAATATATACATTGTATCAAAGATACAATATATATATTAGCCATTTATATATATATATATATATATATATATATATATATATATATATATATATATATATATATATATATATATATATATATATATATATATATATATATATATATATATATATATATATATATATGGCTCTAACCCATGTAAGCGACATTAATAACTTATTAATACCTTTAGAACTCAGTGGACTTTATAATAATGAAAGCGTCGAAATAATGTTCATCCAAAATGTTTTCTAAAGTGGGCATTTTTACTTTAAAAGTTTGTTTCATCATTTTTTTTATTATTCCACCAGATAAGGTGCAATGACGTCAAGTTGCAATCTTACTTTTGTTCACCGAAATACTTCTGATACCTGTATGAATATAAAAGAGTTTGTTATTCTGTTCCACGGTTTTAAAAAAGTTAAAGGATTCGAAATGAAAATATTATAAATCTGTGTTTAAAAGTTTGATAAGGTTTGTTAAATAGTTTTTACTATTAGCATTTATTTAACTAAAATTTATAATAAAAGTAAATATGTCTTAATACAAAGTCATTGTTTGGGTATTTAAATGGTTTTAGCAACAAACAAACAAAAAAAAGAAATAATTTTGTTTACCATATGTCTAACATCCGGCCCGCTGTGCTATGCTTTTGATTTATCAAAGACTTTCAATAAAATCTTTGATACGTCAAAATTTCTTTACCTGAAACACCATATAATTTATATTTGTTTTGTTTTTGGAAAAGATTTAAAAATGAATGAACTGTTCTTAACCACTGTACCGTTGTTGTCAATATTAGAAAACACTACTTTTAATTTCATTGACTTTTTGGGTACTTCAAAGTTTCAATCTTGGTACCGACTAATATTAGTCTTCCTAAAAGTATAACACAAATGAGAGAGTGTTAATACAGCTATATCATAGTCCAGTATCAAAATAATCTCATCAATTTAGATTAATTTGAACAAACAGCTCATCTTGAATGTGGTCTTTTTTTTTGTAACTTCTGCTATCCTTTTCTTTACGTCTTCTCAAATTATCATTCATTTTTCTTATGGAAACTATACTTTTAATCTATTTTAATATTACAATCTGCTACCATTGCCCTTTTTTGTCTGATTGTTGTCATGTTTGAACATCAGCCATGTTTTTTTTTTTAATTTGACAAAGTTTAAAAACACATTGTTAAAGTAGTTAAACTTGCTTTAGCCGCAAAAAGCTTAAACTGTAAATTTGTATCTTTTTTTAAAAATACAAACATCTTTGCTTCTCAAGCGTGAAATCAAGTGGTGGTGTCAAGATTTAAAGCTGCACATTTAACAGCATTATATTTTAGGCCTAACAGGTAAGTTGCTTAGTAATTCAAGTATGAAATATTTGTGTTAATTGATTTCTATGCACATTTGAAAAGTAATTGCTAATGTAATTTTTTTTTGAGATTTAAAAATACTAGAAAAGTATGAGTTAACTCTAGCTAAACTAAAGTCTAAAGTTACTGATAGAAAACCAGCTTTAATCGGTTTTAAATATTAGAAAAGAAGATTGACCAAAATATAAATTATTTTTATTGCACGGAAAAAAGTTGATTTCGATTGTACAATAAATTTTTTTTGCGTATATCGTCATAATAGATAACTTAAGAGGAATAAATCATTATCTACTAACTTCATTACTAAATGACGATAATAGTAAATATGCTTTATTACACTAACGTTCAATGGTTTTCATAACGCAGAGAGCTCAAAGTACACATTTATCAAACTTTATCTCATTATTCCAAGAAATTACAATTCCTTAGGACTAATTGTTTTTTCAAATGTTTGCAATACTTTTTTCTTCTTTTTCACGCGTAAAAAACTTTTTTTTTTCAAAATAAAATATGAAATAAAAATTGAAAGCATAAGGGTTATTGATGAACATTTGTAATCAATAATAGAAGTGGTAGCTATCCAAGACTTTAAACCAAACCTTGACTAAATTTATGTAAATAAATAATGACAATTGTTTTAAAAACCCCATAACTTTATTATTACAAAACGCGTGTACATTTATAACAGGTGGCAAGTTGAAAATGGGACAAAGTTTAGCAAACAAAAAATATATCGTATCTAATTATTTTTGTTAATGTCAACTACAATATTTTTTCAAATTTCACGCTGATCATTTATCTGAACTTGCTTTAGAAATTGTTTTAAAAATGAAACTAAAATGCATCAGCAAATACGAGACACGATGAAAATGTGTGTACGAATTTAATGTAGCCAATAAATCAGAGGGACAACAATTCACAGTTAAGAACTTTTTAGCTAAGAAAATGCTGATAAGTACCATCTAATGGATTATCAGTCAAGCTGAAAACAAACCTGGTCACCAAAGAGCCAAGGGTACTGGCAAAAAACCCGGTAATCATGACCAAAACCGACTTAAAGCAACTAAAAGTAATGTTTGACCATAAGGACACCGTTTCGTATTGCCAAGAAGCTCGACAATTTTATTGCAGTCACCAATACATCTCTTTGACGCTCAAAAACAAGTCTTCTATACATACAAGAAAGAAAATGAAGGCATCTTGGTCTAACCTTTGCCAGAAGGCAAAAATTAGACCAAGATGCCGTCGGCTGTGTGAAAAGTTGCAAAAAAAGTGTTGCATTTTGGATGATGAATCGAACTTCACTTTATCTCACTCGCACATCAACGGCAACTGTACTTCCTATACCAGCAGTGTTTCAGTAACTCCTGCAAGTGTCAAATGTGACCCAACAACTAAATACGAGAAGAAACTGCTTGTCTGCCTTTTCAGAGCACGGCATTTTGAAGCTTTTCTTCTTCTTCAGCGGCATGGCAATCAACCAGCAGGTCTACTTGAGCAAACGTATTCAAAAAATATTAATGTCGTTCATAGCAAAGCACCATTCAGGTAATGCCAATATATTTTGGTCTGACATAGCATAAACACATTACGCGAAACCCATCATTTCCTACCTCGAGGCCAAAAAGGTAAATTTTGTCTTAAAAGAAGACAGTCCTCCAAATGTTCCCAAAATACGCCGAATCAAAAATTTCTAGAGCATTCTGAAAAGGAAGGTTTATGCAAAGAATTAGCACTAAAAAAGTTTAGATCATCTGCGCATAAATGCCTCAAAGAAGTTGACATGGTCAGCGTACAACGTCTTGTGCAACAGGTTCCAGCTCTAAATGATTCTGTTTCCATATTGTCGCACAACAGGTGTGGGACCGTAGTTGCGCAACAACAGTGTCCGACGAACAAATGTTTCCATTAAACTACAAACTTATTTTTATTTACATTCTATTTTTGAAAAATATTGGTTGCGCTGTACAATACAACACGCAATAAAAGAATCAGCAAATCATATTTTAGAGTCGTGCGACAGTTGTCGCAGATTTTTTTTTAATCTCTACGGTTGCAAGATTGTTCTATGGTTGGCACAACCATGAAACAATCTTGCAAAACACAGTTTGTCGCACGACCAATGTTTCCGTATGGTCGCGCGACCGTCTTACGACAATTGTGCTACTGTCATGCGACCATATGTATATGGAAACCAACCTTTAAAGGTTGCATAGGTTGTTTTAAGATTGTATGACAATTGCCGCGCGACCCTAAAATATGACAAGCTGATTCGATTTTTGCGCGCTGTACTATATTTTTATTGGTTGATATTGAATAACGTTGCCAATATTTTTTAAGAATAGAGTGTAGACAAAAATAAGTTTGCAGTTTAATGGAAACATTAGGTCGTAGGACACTGCTGTTGCACGACCACTGCCGCACAACTTTCGTGCGACTATATAGAAACCTTAATTGAAGTTCAATAAACCTACTTACATTAAAGAATGTTACGCTCAAATCAAATATTTTTAGTTTTTTGAAAAATATTTTAAAAGGAGGAAGTAGCATCTCTTTAAACTTTGTCGCATTTCTTACTTGCCACCCGTTATAAGGTGTATTTATTGAGTGAAAAAAATAAAGTTATATAGACCTTCGTTCTTATTATAAAAATATAGCAGTAGTTTATTGAGTTAATTTGACTGTTTTCTCAATTCACGTTAAACCTAAGGAAAAGGTTCAATGCGTTTTACCCACGCAGTTTTCAGCTACGGTGCCATTAATTTTTTATACAAACGTGTCAGAGTGCGAATTAAAACTGCAAATCGAATTTAACACATAAAAACGGTGAAGTCCACACTACAATCGTTAAAAAGTATTAAAATTTTAGCGTACTGTCTGTGTAATGTCTCAAACAGTTTAATGCATAGCATTTTATGTTGTTATTGAAATTGTTAGTTTTAAACACAAAATTTATTTTCAAAAAAAAGTTTAAATTTTACAATAGCAGTACACTTCATACCAGTTATCAATCATTGTTTATTGGTTTAGAAAAATTCTTATCTACATTTCCTCATTCATACAATAAATTCATGTCAGATCTAGAGCTTGAGATAACTCAGTGTAGGGCGTCAGTAAAGGAACAGGTGATTTTTTTGCATAACCAAGGAAATGTTCTACTACTGTCTAGATTGTAAGAGTTTAAAAAAGAATTGAATCCATTTGCCGAAGCAAAAATAAAAATGCAACAAAAACCAAGCTACAATTTCTTCAGTTATATGGACTATATGCTTTTTCTTTCAGGGTGACTTGGTTAAAAAACTCAAAAGTGAAGGTGCTCAAACTATTGATATTGATTTGGCAGTAAAGGAACTTAAAGCACGCAAAAGAGTTCTAGAACAAAAAGTAGGTCAAAATGTTGTTTATACAAGCAATCGTTTAAAAATTCAAACACAAAAATAAGAAATAAAAATAAAGCTCTATTTATATTTTAAAATTTAGTTTTTTTACATAACAGAAATTCTGCCTAGGTTTATCTTCTGTTAGCTTATTCATATTTGTCTGAATTAGGTAAACTAAAAAAAAGTAATAAACTCTTGTAACTTTAAGTATCTATCATTATATATATATTTTAACTCTAAGTTCTTGATATATATATATATATATATATATATATATATATATATATATATATATATATATATATATATATATGTATATAAATATATATATATATATAAATATATATATATATATATATATATATATATATATATATATATATATATATATATATATATATATATATATATATATACACATATACATACAAACACACACGCACATGCACACACACATGCACACACATCTCAAGTTTGTATTTGGTCGCACATATCAAAAACTTTACTCTGTAATATCTCATACATGTCTAACTTTTGTAGGCATTTTGTTAATAGGGCATAGCCCTTAAAGTCTCAAAATCTTACTTTAATCCTAATATACACATTTAACTAGATTTTTATTACTTTTGTGTGAATTTGATTGGCTAAAAACTAGGGTATGAAAAAGTGATGATTAAAAAAATAATATTTATGACCTGAACTAGGGTTGGAAAAATTAAGGATTAACAAATAATAGTAATTAAAGAATCATGTTTTCTTATTTCAAGTAAAAAGATATGATTTTTTATTTGAAATGCTTTTTTTTGTTGATTTATTATTTATTTAAAAAAATATTATTACATAGAATAAATTAGACCTATCAGTTTTTCCAGATAACAGGGAATAAAAATAACTTAAAAGTATTTCTGTTTAAAATTTTGGTTGTTTGAATCTCTTTACTGTCATCAAAAGTTGTTATCAAAGAAATAGTTTTCTGATTTTAAGCCTCAAATTTTTTCTTATATAAAAAAGAACACCATCATCTATGTTAATAATGTTTGCTAAAAGTCTCCAGCTAAGTTTGGAACTTTTCGCAAACTCAGCCCTGGCAAAATTATAAGATTTAGCAATGGTTGATAGCCTGGGCTAGAAAAAAATGTATAAAACTTTATATATTATAATTTTATACTTATATTTACTATTTATTAAATGCTGATATATATTTATGTATTTTTAAATTTTCATTTACTTCCAAAAAGATTGTAAGCAACCACTATAAAGTTGTGTTACTTTAAAATAGAGAAAAAGTTTAAATACTATAAAAAGGATGACTAAAGACTTAAAAAGTTGTAGGTTGTATAAAAAAGAAAAACATGAAGATGGCTTAGGGCTATAAGGTTTTTTTGATGTGCATGAAGGGACAGATACAGTAAAGGGGTGCAACTTGTTGAATAAGAAGCCAAACAAGAATGAGTTTTGGTTTATCGTAATAGAGATGATAGCTCATTTGAGCATTGACAATGATAGTATTTATAGAAAAAAAAAGAAACACAACTTTACAACAATGAGAGATTGGCTGATAAAGCAGGTCTAATTACATTTACAATGTGTTTTTTTTTTAGACTTTTACTGAGAGTAATAGGGTTGTTCATTTAACTATTACTAAAGGTTAATAATTTTAAAAGTGATTTTAAGGCACTTTTCAAATTAAAGATAAATAAAGAAGGGATAATTATGGTAAACATTTTAAAAATGTTTTACTTTTTAAATTTGAGAAACATTATATTTAAAAAAATATATAATATTTTTTTAATCATTAAGTATAATTAAAAAAATTATGTTTGATAATAAGTTATAATTACTATGGGTTATTTTAAACAGATGTTCATAAAACTTTTATTAAGTTATTGTAATCGTTACTTTTATTATTTTCAAAGCAAAAAAATATAGAAAAGAAACAATACTTTCTGAAAATGTTAACGTTTTGTTTTTTCGTTTTTCTCAGGTAAACTAAAATAGCAAGCTTAATATTAAAAGTTCTTTCATTCAAAAATTAAATTTGCGCGATAGTTATTAGGACTAGAATTTTTTACTTTTGTTCATTATCAAAAGCAGTTTACTCTTAATTGCCAAAAAACAAGTTAACTTTACTCTAAACGGATATTTTTAAATTATTCTTTTTTTTGAAAAAGCAAATTTTTTATACATTCCATTGTTATAAAAAGTTTTGCAACAAGTTTTTAAAATTAAGTTTCATAATGACATTCATTTTTTTAAAGCTAATGTTCAGTTAGTAACGGAAAAACAGTTATGTCACGTAATTACGTAAAAAAGCTATTTCTTTTCATTTCTTTCAAAATTCCGTTTCTTTCAAAAAAGCTATTTCAAAATTTTATTTCTTTCAAAAAAGCTATTTCTATTCATTTTATTTACCTGATGAAAAAATGAGGTAGCTAAAATAAACTGAAAATTATTTATATACTGCTGCATTTAAAACTGATTTTTTTTTTCTATTTTTAATAAAAAAGCAAAATAAAAATTAAAAATAAAAATAATTTTTTAGTGCTGTTTTTTGGGCACCGATCAGTACTATAACAGGTCTTGGTTCATCCCTGTATGTGTGCATATATATATATATATATATATATATATATATATATATATATATATATATATATATATATATATATATATATATATATATATTAAAAAAATATTAATTATCAAAAAACTTTTTTCATGTTTAGTTGTGAAAGATTCATAGTTTTATGCAATAAAATTATATAATTTCGCTACTTTTGAGACCCTAGTTGACATACTTTAAAAAACTTTTTTACACACAATTTTAAAATTTAAAAATTTTTTAAATTTCATATTTTAGGAATTGCTCCTAGATCCTCCTGATACTTTTGATAGAGCAAGATGTGAAGATTTATTGAAAAGACGATTTTTTTATGCTCCTGCTTTTGAGATATATGGAGGTAAATTGTAATATGTGTTTAGCAGTTTGAAAAATGAAAAATATTTTTATTAAGTAATAAATTAATTTGTTTATTATTATTAAAAGCAATTATAATTTAAACTTATACAGTCTAACTCAACTTGATCAGTTAAGTTAAATAAGTAATTTAATGAGATAAAATTTATTATTTTTATTGTTATTTGCAAGGGGTGAATTAAGCGATTGCGAATTGCAATGAGCTGAAGCCATTTAGCAACCGTGAAAGTATATTATTTGAAACAATTGCTGATTTTTATATTTATGAATAAAAGTTTTTATGGGAAAAGTATTGTCATGTTTTATGAAAATGTTCATAAAAAATAAACCAATAATATTCAAAGATGTTACATTAAACAAGCTAGACAAAGTACAGAGGGCCACCAAGTCTACAATAGGATTGAGTGTCAGTGAGTTTATTATAGGGTTGAGAAAATTGCAGAAAAATTGTGTACACCACCAAATATTTTTTGAAGTAGAATAATCAGCAGGAAATGTTTATTATTGTAATTCTTGAAAGTGACGTTTCAAATCTCTAAAAAATCTGCTCCAATCTTTTTTTTTCAATTTTTAGGCATGAAAAAGTTTTTTTTATAATTTTATATAAAAAAAATGCAAAGGTCAATACCATAGACTTAGTGTTATTATATTCCAAGTTATCGTGTTTTGAATTGACCCATTAAAATAAAAGTTTTCCAATAAAATTGCAATTTTATTGCTCCTAGATCCTCCTGACCCATTAAACCATTATTGCTCCTAGATCCTCCTGACCCATTAAACCATTATTGCTCCTAGATTCTCCTGACCCATTAAACCATTATTGCTCCTAGATCCTCCTGACCCATTAAACCATTAATGCTCCTAGATCCTCCTGACCCATTAAAATGAAAGTTATTGAGGCAAAGTAAATTAAAGTATAAAATAGTATTCTAAATTTATTTAGTTTTTTATTAAAAGTTTTTTTTTTTTAAGTTTTGAACAATTTTGAATATTTGGTGGTCCGTTGACAAAACTCAACCTTAAAAGGATGAGTTTTATATTTTATGGGCCACCAATTGTGTCATGTTGCTATTGTTGATATATATTACTATAATAAATATCAATGAAATGACCTAGTCTGATGAATATTACCTTTCGTTATATGTTTGTCAGGTCGGGCAAAGCCTATTTATGTATGACTTTTCAGATCACAAGTATCAATAAGAAAATACTTGTTGAAATACTTGATTAAAGCAGGACCTTGTTAAGTATAAAATTGTGTTGGTGCAGTTGTATTTTTTAACCTCCTTTTTTAGCTCTCCCTTAACAATGCACAAAATGGGTAGGCGTTTAAATGCATTTTATAAAATTTAAGCAACTGTAACAGCTATTTATATTTAAAAATTTAGGCTTATAAACTTAAGTATATTATCATTAAATCAATGCACATGTAAATGTGTAACTTTATGCATCAATTGTGCATGTTAATGCATGCAAAACTTATAATAAAGTTTAAATAAATTCAATAAGGATTTCACCTAATCCTTTTTTTTTTTGTTTCAGGCTCACATATTTTAAAATAGGTTCAATCTTCTAAATACAAGCTACAACACTTAATAATCAAATATCATTAGGTTAAAACCTAAAAAGACTATTTCGTGAAAATAGACAATGTAAATATTTGATCGAGTATTTATACATGCACATCCAAAAACTACTATTTTTTCAAAAAAAAAAGAGGGGCAAATGTTCTATTTTACAAGACTAAGCATTGCTCAATTTAAAATATCTCTTTAAGGAGCAAGAAAGTGCAGCAAAATGATCCATGTTTTTTTAAATTTATGTTAATACTTTGTTTGAACCAAAATTGATTTTTATCCTTCGTTTGTATTACCTAAATTAGCATCTGTTTTATACTAGTAATATTTAAAACATTATTTATGGAAGTCTCAGTAAAATTTGCTATTTTTATTGCAGTAAATTGTTGTTTTTTCTGCAAAGATTTTGCGATCTGGTAAGTTTGAGTTAATTTGCCCCTTGGTTTTTTATTTAAAGAAAATCTTTTTGTTCAAGAATTTATTGGTTTTAAATTAAAAGATTTTTTAACCAAACGAACATTGAACTCTGTTTTGTAAAGTATGTATGCAAAAGTTTAAAATCATGTTTTTACAGTAAATAATGATATATAATACATAGATTTGTATGTCTTTCTAACATATAAAACTTCTTAAATAGCCAAATGTAATGCAAACAAAAAGATAATGCATATATAAAGTTTCTAACATATTTCAGGTGTTGCTGGTCTATATGACTTTGGACCTATGGGGTGTGCAATGGAGAACAACTTGTTAGCAATATGGCGATCACATTTCGTTCTGGAAGAACAGTTTTTAGAGGTTCGCTGCACACAATTAACACCAATTCAAGTTCTTAAGTAAGTAATTTTTATACACTTTTTTATCTGTATTGAATTTATTTGTATTACATAAATTTAAAAAGTATCTTACTTATTGAGCTTTAGAGAAATATAAATGTAAGAATAATTTTTCTGTGCAAGATAATGCCTCAAGAATAATTTTTTTTTATTTTTAATTTAAAAAAGTTTAATTTTTTAAGTAACATAAAAATAAAAACATTAAAAGATCAATTATAAGATCAGTATAAGAGTTAAAAATGAATATTAAAACTAAAAAAGAAAAATATATTTTTAGAAAAATTGGTCATAAAAATAAACACATGCTTTTTGCAATGCATTTGGACCTCGAAATGGACCTTTTCTAGAGGAAAAAGTTAAAGAACCGACCCAAATATGACCCAAATATGACAAATATTCCATACAAGGGCGAATAATAGATTTTTAGAGGTAGAGAATGGAATCAGGAGTAAGATAATGGCAAGCACGATAAAGAGAACCAATTTTAGCAGATGTTAACTTTGCAATGGATTGTATATATGCTTTCCATGAGAGGTCAGTAGTGAATGAGAATCCTAGAAGACCTAAAGTGGACTTAGTGAGAGGGTAGCCATTCATCAATATAGAAATGTTGACAGTATTGCAATAGTTGCTTGCAATAAATAGTTTTGTTGGAGTCAAAAGTCACAAGGCACTGCTAACCCAAAGCTGCTGCAGAAGTAAAATCAGATTCAAGATTGGCTGCCTGTTCTTAGCGATTGAAATGACTTTTTGTCAAAATAGGAGTATTAAGTTGAGTCGTCAGCCAATATTATTATTAATGTAGATAAGAAACAATACAGAACCAAGGAAAGAAACTTCAGGTACCCAGAGGTTACTGGAAATGAAGAAGAGTACTGTGGCTAGAAGTTAATAAATTAATGATCTGTAAAACTTTCCTATATACACCATATAAAGCTAATTTGTGGCGAAGACCATCATGTGAAACTTTATCAAAAGCTTTTGATATGGCAAAAGCAATAACCCCTGCCTTGCCACCTCCATCTAATGCGTGACATAATCTTTCTGCTAGCAAGTCTGCCATAGAGCACAAAGATTAACAACTATAATGATTGTCAGAAAGTTATTAGATTCAAGTTAAGATGATTGAAATTTGTTGGTTAAAGTCCTCCTATTACAAATTGGAGAGAAGATACAAATCAAGGAGTGATTAGGATTGTCGGAGTGATTAGGACAATCTCTTACTCAGATATTTATCTATCTAAGTAAGAGATTGAGAAATACAGAAGTTATGAGCTTTCGTGCCAGCAGGATCAGTAGTGTTAGAGCTAATGATAAAAGGATAAAGTGAAAGGGCATGGTCAATTTAATCAGAAATTAAATCTAAAAACCTCTTGAGAAGAAGGAGAATGATAAAGAATAAAGTGAAAGGTGATTAAGTGAAGAGGTGCTAAGTGGAAACATATAAAAGAACAGACATAAAAAAGCAAGACAAAATAAAAGGTCAGGTTTTTTAAACCTGATTTCACTACAAGTAGGTGAATTAATGTGAAAGTAAATGTCCTAGCCAATCATGTGGCTATTGGAGTCTTTGCCAATGGAAAGAAAATAGCCATCAATACTGCAATTCAAAGAAATAACAGTTGAATTTAAATTAGTTTTACGAAAATCAAATAAATCTGATGAATTTTACAAGAGGTAAGGTTAAACTAATGGAAAGTTACTTTGAAGACCACAAATACTTGTAAAAGACATTTTGAAACAGTTTTGTGGTGGTGGTATTGGTTTTTTATGTTTAATAATTTTTGGAACTTTGGTCATGATTTAAATTAAAGAGAACTTGACTCATTCATAGATAGAGCATGGCATCCCAAGCAATAAGCTATGCAATTGCCTTGGTCCTGCTAATTAATCCAAAGTTATACCTTATTGCTCCCTATGTGGCATGGACAATACACTAAAAGATCACCATTAATGCTCAACATGGCACTGTTAATACTCTGATATTTTACAGTTGTTAATGGAATCAGACTCTCTAAGAGTTTCCACAGAGTTGTGGAAACCTTTCTACCGGCTGGCCTCAGAGCCATTAGACTGAGTTTTAGAGCTATACTCTCATCAAGAGATAACAGAAAGTGATTTTTGATTGTACCGTCAAAGAGGTACAATCAAAAATCTGTGAGTAGTTAAAAAGAACCAGCATTTATCATCTTAGGCAGAAAACAATGTAGAACAGGTTTACATCTATGTCAGCCTAATAGATAAAGAAGGAGTGGTTGCCTAATAGATAAAGAAGGAGAGGCTGGTCTACAGAATTATTCTGCTTTCTCCTCAAATCTTTTCTTAGTACCTCTTCTACAAGACTGTAGCTGGATGCAGTTAACATCTGCTCTAGGTGAGTATTTTTGTAAGGACACCATCTCTACCCTTTACCCAACCAAGAGCTCCATGGCAGAGGAATTTTAAGTCAGTTTTTTTCTCCTAGCCTTTGTCTAGTAAAGCAAATCCTACAAGGCAGCATGGTATGGGGCAGTACTGGATTACCTGTTACCAGTAGCAGAATGGTTGTAATGATCCTGACCTGACCTGGATTAATGGATTTAATTAATTTTAAACATTTATCTTTAAATTAAGGTTAAAAGATAAACCACACAAACTTTAATTTTTGAACTCTTAAGTGGAAAATGTTCTGACAAGTCTTAAAGCACTCCTAAAAGGTTTTTTTTCTCAAGTTGATACTTTTCAAATATAAAATTATGATCGAGTTAATATTGTTTAGCTGGTTGGTGCATAGTCTGCAGATGCCATTTCCTAAATTTTTTTATTAATCTCAACAAAACATGCTAGATTTATCCAAACACAATCCATTTGTTCTGGAAATAGGATATTATTCCAAATAAGTTATCATTTTTTTATCACTAGGCAAACTTATTTTAGGACAAAATTTTTATTTATACAGGCATAAAAAAATCAAAGAATAATAAAAGTAAAGATTGCTGCCATATCTTTGTGGTAGCAGGCTATTACAGTATGACGACACACTGCTCAACACAGATTTATAGTTGTATATGTATATATATATATGTGTGTGTGTATGTGTGTGTGTGTGTTTGTGTGTGTGTGTTTGTGTGTGTGTGTGTATGTGTGTGTATATATATATGTGTGTGTATATATATGTGTGTGTGTATATAAATATATATATATATATACACATATATACACACATATATATATATACACACACACATATATATATACACACTATATATGCAGCATGGAAAATAATGGTCGGTCAACGGTCAATGACCGTCTTAAATGACTAAAGTTACTATTTGACCTCCTATAATGAATACTTGCTGGTCATGTTTGACCAGTTAAAAAAAAATCAGAGTTTTGAAAATTTTTTTTTTACAAATAATCATGATGTAATTTGGAAAATGCGTATTCTAAAATTTCATAAAAGCGTTTAAATTTTAAATCACTGTTTAAAATAGTTTTATTGAATTAAATAAATTGATGATTTATAGGTAAATTTAAAATTTTCTATAATAGGGTTCTTAAAAAAAAAATTTTTTTTCCATTTAATCTTTTCATTAATTTTTTCATTAATTTTTTTCATAGCTTTCATAGCTCGTTGATAAGAAGAGTTTATTGCAATGAATAAATTATTTTTAAATAAATTTTCAATTTTCAATTGCGCATTTACTAAATTTTTTCTTTTCTATTATTGAATTGTAATAGAAACATCAAACATCAACATGTCTTAATGAAGGTACATAAAAAGAGACAAAAATACTTTTATGTTTCAGTAACATTCATAAAATGATTTCTTTTATTATTGAGTATTCAGTTTAAATTTTGTAAAAAAAAAAAAAGTTGCATAAATTTTGTTTTGATATTTAAAAAAAATGTAATATAAGGTTATATTATCATCAACATAAGGTTAATTATCCTTATAAATATTATCAAACTTCTTTTTTTAATTGAATGAAAATCTGTGTGCGCGAGCATAATTTCAAACAAATTAATATTAGCAGGTAAATTGAACGTTAGTTATTTGCGAGTTAAACTTAAAAAATACAATGATTTTATATAAAATTATTATTTCAAAAAGAATATGATTTTGTTAAATTTTGAGCATTAAAAATTAACGAACTTGTATTTTTTCTGTGTTTAGTTTCAATTATGAAGAACTATTACTCAGATGAAAATTAAAACAAAGAAAAAAATAAAGTTTTGATTGCCTGTTTTTAGCAACCTTTTCACTTGTAAATGATAATTATTTTGAGAATTTTTTGATAATTATTTGAGTTTTGTCTAACGCTAAAGCCCGCTACTCTCAGGTTATGAAATCTCGTATCTCATCTTAAAAGTTAGGCTCTCGCGACTTCTGAAGAATCTTTAATAGTATTAATAATAAGGACAAATCTTTAATTCCACCTCTCTTGTATGGTTCAGACTTTGTCACCTCACCTAAAGACAAAGCTGAGTTGTTTGCTAAAAACTTATCATCAGTATCATCTCTTGATTCCACTAGTTGCATTCTACCTGATATTGCCAACAAGCAGGCTGATCCATTCCTTGACATTCGTATCACTCCAGCTTCTGTATCTAAAGTGATTTCCTGCCTAGACTCTTCTACAGCTTGTAGCCCTTCTTGTGACCCTTCTCTTCTACAGCTTGTGGCCCAGACAACATACCTGTTATTGTCTTGCAGAAGTGTTCCTCAGAGCTGTCATCTATACTCAACAGTATTCCATGCCTTGCATGGAATACTGTTGCCATATCTAGGGCGGATCTTCTAATGATGTTCTTTCTCTTTTAGACAAGGTGCAAAAACGCATTGTAAACATAGTTGGACCTGTTCTTGCAGCCAATCTCCAACCATTATCACATCGTTGTAATGTTGCTTCTCTTTCTCTTTTCTACAAATACTATAATGGGCATTGCTCTAAAGAGCTAGCATCCTTGTGCCATCTACTAAAATTCATTCTTGTGTTACTTGTCATTCAATTAAGTCTCATCCTTTTTCTGTGACTGTTCCTAAGTGCTCCAAAAACTCTTATTCATCTAGTTTTTTTGCTTGAACATCAGTTCTTTGGAATTCGCTTCCTTTATCTTGCTTTCCTGATTCATATAATTTGCAATCCTTTAAGTCGTTCATCTTTTCTCTTCCAGTAATTTCCAACTTTAATTAGTGGTTGCTTGCAGCCTTGTTTGAAGCGAAGATGTTTAAAAAAAAAAAAAAAGTGAACTTAAGCTTATATTATATATATATATATATATATATAATATAAGATTTATTATATATATAATAAATCTTATATTATATATATATATATATATATATATATATATAAGATTTATTTGCCTTTATTTGGGGAGATGTTTATTATTTTTGGAAAATTTTCCCAGCCATCCCAAGCTTATTAAGGCCTCCCCTCTCCCCCGTTTATTAATTTCTAAATGTCATCAGCAAAAACTTTATATCTCAAAACTAAAAACTAAAAAAAAAGCAGTGAAAATTGGTCTTGAATATTAGAAAATAATTCTTTCAGTCATCTATAAAAACAAAAACTTTCAGTATAAACAAGCTTTAAAAATTGCCGACCTGGTAAATCTCGATTCAGCATATTAAATCCTATTAAACTTATGTTTAAAACTGCTGTTTGACCGCAAGCCATGCTAGAATTAAATATTTTTAAGCGTATTTAGTAAAAAATATTAGTTCAGATTTATAAACTAAACTTTTTTATGAAAAACACTTATATTGTATCATAAAAAAATTCCCACTCCCCCTTTTATTTAACCCTTTTACTTTAATTTTTTTTCCAACAAAACTGAAAAACCCTAATGTTCTTTTCAAGGGGTTTAATTAGCTTATCTTCATCATTAGTTCTGGCAACTTGTATTTCTTACAAAATATGTTTCTACAAAAAAAAAATTTATTCTTCACAGTGTTTGCAGGTACAGCATCCTATGTCCTGGCTAACCAGAGCATGGCATATAAATCAAGGTTGAGTTTCTGAGGTTGTGTAAAGACATTATTTTGATTACTTCTAAGGTTATAAACCTTAGAATGAGAAGTTGTGTATTATGAAAGGGAATTTATTTTATTAGGATAGGGAGTTGAGTCTATATTTAAAGAAACCTTTCTACCTTCAGCATAGAGTTTTGCACCATTATTTTTTATATAAACGGAAAGGATTTCAGAATCATTCCAGGATATATTTTTGACTGATAAGGTAGGCTTTGAAACCCTTGCGACTTTTTTGCTGTACTAGTTATCAATTACATCATCTTTTCACTTAATTATCAATTACATCAGCTTTTCACTTAATTATTAATTACATCAGCCTTTCACTTAGCCCAATTCTATTGTATTAGGCAGCTTTACACTCCATAAAAATCCATTTTAACTCCATTTTATGCTTTTCTGCCAATATGAACAGCTTTTACTTCAATTATATTTAGTTTCACTTATCAACTTAAAACATTTTTAATACGTTTTACCCAAGAGCTATTTTTATTTTAATTACTTTTAAAATTTTACTTGGTAAATCATCTATTAGTGTTTTTTATTTATGAACATATAAAAACCTTTATTTTTTTAAATTGTATTGTATTAAAGTTATGGACATTGATTTCTGATTGCAGGGCATCAGGGCATGTTGATAGATTTACTGATGTTATGGTGCGTGATATTAAAACGGGTGACTGTTACCGGGCTGATCATCTTCTTGAAGGTAAATAATAAGTAATAATAAATCTAAATTTTATAAAAGATCTAAAATTATTATGAAATGTTTATCTAAAAAGGTTGATATTCACATAGACAAAAATGTTTTTTCTTACATCTAAAAAAAGTTACTAACTATAGATTAAACAGAAAGCAAATAATAAAGGATGTCAGTTATGTATTAATACATCTCTATATTCAGGTCAAAAACTCTTTTGAATTGTTTTTCATTATTGTTATTATTTTAATGTTTAACATGCATGTTTTTATTTTGTGTGGTTAGATATTTTATGTATATCTATTGGGTTGGGACATAAAACATGTAAGTCCTTTTAGAAAATTAGAGAATTTTCTGGTTCCTTTTAAAATTTCAGAAAATTCATTTTTACCATTTCAGAAAATAGAAAAATTGAAAAAAATTTCTCCTATAGGTGGTCCTAGGAGTCCAAAAATATAATTTGTATAAGTTGTCTTGATTTATTATTAATGTAATCTAAAACAATTTTAAAATGCTCATCCACATTTATCAATTTAACAACAAGTTACTTTTAAAAAACAAAATAGATACTATTTAAAGACAAGAAAGACTTGCAGTATTTTTTAGAGAGTTTTTTTTTTTTTTTTAATTTAAAATATGGTTTTCAAGAAAAAATAAATATTCCAAAAATGATAGGAATAAATAAAGTCAAAAAAGAGTGAAAGTTTGGCGACAAAAAATAAAAGCTTTGAAAAGTAAAATGATTTTATAATTAAATGTAAATAATTTTTGCATAAAGTTTTCAAAAATGTTGGAGGCCTGACATAATATTTTGCAGAATTTAGTAAAAACCTGAGAGTAACTAAAGTTGCCATCAGAAAGTCAATTGTACGAAAAAAAAATATTTGCAAAGAAATTAAAGAGTAAAACAAAAATTCTTTTTTGTTTTGTCTTTTATTTCCACAACTGCTTCTTGACAGTGGTGGAAAGATTGTTTGTTTTTTTATTATTATTATTTCTAAGCAATGCATTTTATGACAAAATAAAAGAAGTAATAATAAAGGTTTGTGAAGTTTATTGTTTAAGGTTTAAGTTTTGTTGCACACTTTAACTTTGAATACAATATTAAAGTAAATTTATAATTTCTTATTAAAGTTCAGTTTTAAGACCTTGTAGTTGTGACAACGCCACTGCTAAGCCTCAGTGTAAAACAATCAAATAAACTATACAAATCTGGGAGCTTTTAATTTATGTGGTTTGTCTGGTTTTGACAAAAACTACAAATTTGAGTAAGCTAAAACTAGCATTAGCCTTAATTATACATTTTAGCTTGAATAGATTGTCATCATTATGTTTATAAATTTTTTATAAGCAAAAGTTTTTTTAGAAATAAATATTTTTATTTTTTGTATTATATTAAAGCTATCCAAATGATTGGAATAAAAAAAATTGCCAAGATAACATGTGATATTTAATTAAAAAAGTTGTTATCTGCTTTGCTGTTAAATGTTTACCTGTAGGCGAGTTGCAATTAGCTCTTAAATTGGGTTAAACACCAAAACAAAGTAATTATAAGATAAGAAAACTTTTAAGAAAATCAGAAAAATTCAAAAAATTTGTCAAAAAAATATAATAAAAATTAAAAATCTTACTGGGACTAAAATTTCTTTGATTTCTTCAAAATGACTTTGCATAAAACAAGTTGATTATGACCCCTGATAGTACTGGGATTATTTTCAGCTCATATTAAATTTCAATGTCTCTTGACTACTTTTTATAAATGACTGTGCAGAGAATTCAATTAAACTTGGTCAACACCAAATTTATTTAAATTTTTAGTTATAAAGAAGGGTGCAGAATAAATATTGGTTGTGGACTGACAATCGTTTAAAACTAATGACAATAAATAAAAATCTTTGACAATAACTAAAAAACCTTAAACTTATAAATTAAAGATTATGAAATTGTTTTATATAACAAGTTCACATTCAAAAGTTCATGTCTTCTCCCCTTTACTCTAACCAACCAAATCATCTAACCTAATATCAAATTAGTGCGACTGACCATTCCTACATGTATATGTATATATGCATATATATATATATATATATATATATATATATATATATATATATATATATATATATATATATATATATATATATATGTATATATATATATGTATATGTATATATATATATATATATATATATACATACATATATATACATATATATATATATATATAAATATATATATATATATATATATATATATATATATATATATATATATATATATATATATATATATATATATATATATATATATATATATATATACACACACACACACACGCGCGTGGGGGGATAATAAAGTGTACAATAATGTAATAAAGGGTGTTAGGATCAGTTATAAAAGTATGCAGGCTCTAATTAAAAATAATTCCTTAATGTTTTCTTTTTAAATTGTAACTTTTTTAATTCATAAAGAGGGAGAGGGTATTTTAAAAGCATGTATACTTTTTAAGAAAGGGGACGTGTTTAAAAATGTACATGGTGACTGGGGGTGGGATCAAATGTCTATATTTTTTGCATACGTACTTTATGAATGACCCTTTAAAAAAATTGCTTAAGTCCACTTTTTCTCATCAGCAGCCCACTTGTAAAATTAATACTTTTAATTTAGTATCATTATTACTATCTATATATAAAAGCTTGATTTAAAATAATTTTTTTGACCATTTCTTTAGCTGATAGGAAGGTAGTTATAACTTCATGTGAGTTTCAGGTCTCATAGAATGTCAGAGAATTTGTTATACCTGCTTCCCTACCCTTGTCAGCATATGTTAACAATGAAAATATTTCCAGTCAAAAAGCTTAGGGTGGATTTTAGCAAATATTATTTACTATAAATTAAATTACTTTGTAAAGCGTTTGTTAAAAGTAAAATAAAAGTTTTTGAATATTAACAGAAGAGTTTTACAAAATTAAGTAAAATTGTTATTTTTTAATTAGTTTTTCACTTTGATAAATTATTAGGCCATCTTGAGAATTTATTGAGCAACAAGAAGCTGTCTGAAGACCAAAGAAAGGAATACACGTTAGTTCTAAGTCAGGTGTATTTTCAATTATCTATTCAATTAGACAAAATAAGAACTTATTACAAATTTGGTGCTCAGAGTGTTTTTAAAATAAGTTTTTAATGTTTAATTAGATTGATAACTTTAAAAAAGATGATCTTTGGAACCTTATTCAAAAGTATGAATGCAAAGCGCCTGGAACAAACAATGATTTGCATGATCCACAAGATTTTAATCTCATGTTTGGTACGTCTATTGGACCTAGTGGAAATCTTGCTGGTTTTATGAGACCTGAGACAGCTCAAGGAATTTTCCTTAATTTTAAAAGGCTTTTGGAATATAATAATGGAAGGTTACCATTTGGAGGAGCACAAATTGGTTGTGGATTCAGAAATGAAATAGCTCCACGAGCAGGTTTACTTCGAGTCAGGTAAGTAAAAAAAGTTGAAAAAAAAGTTTTTTTGATATAATTAATTTATTAAATAAATTATGAATATAAATAATTTTTTTTTCAAAGAGAGTTTATTATGGCTGAAATAGAATATTTTGTTGATCCAGAAGAAAAAGAAATATCTAAATTTAAAGATGTGCAAGACACAGTATGCGTGTTGTACCCTCGTGATGTCCAAATGGCTGGCGAACCTGCACTAAAAATGACTTTAAAGGAAGCACTTGAAAAAGTATGTTAACAACTTTATTCAAATAATCATTTGTAGTCATACTTAATAAATTCAATAGAGGTGATGTTGAAACTTTTTTTGATATACATTAATAATGATGTAAATACCAATTTATAAACCCCAGTCTACATAAAAAGGTTTTTTTTGAGGGAGAAGAATAGGGTGTAAAATTCGATCAAGTTTTTTCTTTTTATTCATTTATCATTGCTTGTTGCTAGTTGCTAAATTTTGTTAGCTTTTCTGTAATTGCATGCCATCACTCTAATGTAAATTTTAATTAAGATTTAAGAGAAAGCAAAAAAGAGAAAGAAAAAGCTAGAAGACATTAGACAAAAGGCTTTTGTAAAAAAATATGTAAAATTAAAAAACTGTAAATCATGAGTCACAAAAACATAAATATGGGAGAAGATTGCAAGTGTTGATGTTTGTGGAAAAAAATCTAGGCGAATAAAAGTTTTTTGAGCATGAAGGAACAGTTGCAGCAGTTGTAAAAAGATATGACTAGCTGAATGACAAGTCATACAAGATTGAGTTTTGATAGATGAAACAAGATATCATGAGTTGTTTGAGCAGTGATCATTTAGTATTTGTTGAAAAGAGAAAACAAAATCAACCCAATGACAATTATGAAGACGCTCAAGCAGCTAAAGCAGGTTGAACTAAAGGATGATGACTATTCAATAAATCAACTAAAGGATGAAATTTATTTTAAAAAATAGCTTAAAGAGTAATAAACAGATAACTCTGTATTCTTTAAGTTAAAGGGTCCCTAATATATATGATAAAAAAGTTCTTCAAAAGTAGGTCAACCTGGTACTCAAAAATAGATATGAATAAGAAATTATATAAAAGTTTTAAAATATATATGTTTTATAAAAAACATATTTGTTTTATAAAAAATATATTTGTTTTATAAAAAACATATTAAGAAAAAATTGATCTGTATATAAATATAAGTTTTCTAAATATAATTTTTTATACGAAACAATTTTTTTGTTGTTGAAATTTTTACATAATTTTACTTTTTTTGAGTACCAGGTTGACCTACTTTTGAAGAATTTTATTTACATATATATTAGGGTCACTTTAAATATTCAAGGGTCTTGGGGCACCTACAAAAAATATTTTTTGTTCAAAGAATTTTAAAATTCAGTGTTATTTTATTATATACAACAAATTTAGAGCTCAGAAAAGGCATTTGTTGTTTTTTGATGCACCCTAATACATATATATAATTTCAAGCTGTGCTCTACCGTAGTATACTAATATTCATTTTTTTCTTCTAATTATTAAATCAAATTATTTTTTAATTATTATAATTTAAGTTTAACTTTTTTTGTTTAGTTGTTTTACAATTTATACTTTTTGTATATCTTTTTTATGTCTTTTTTTGTCTAATTTTAATGCATATTTATAACCACTTTTGATAAAAAGCATCTATTGATTTTGTTTAGGGAATCATTTTTAACACAGCAATGGGTTACTTTCTTGCTCGCATTCAAAGTTTTATGTTGAAGATAGGTGTTGATCCTACCAAAATGCGGTTTAGGCAGCATATGGCCAATGAAATGGCACACTATGCTTGTGATTGCTGGGATTGTGAACTTAAAACATCATATGTAAAGTTTTTATCATTATGAAATTGAAATAACTTTTCACTATTATAGACTCATAGATGTCTGAGCAGTATTTATAAAGCAGGTATGATTTTAAAGATCAAATTAATGTACTATAAAATGTTTATTTATAGGGTTGGGTTGAATGTGTTGGCTGTGCAGACCGTGCCTGTTTTGATCTTCAACAGCATACCAATGCAAGTGGCGAAAAACTTGTTGCTATGGTTGATTTAGCTACACCTGTATCTTTTTCTTATAATATTTAATTTCTTATTTTTTTGTAAAATAGAAGTATGGTTTTATATGATTAAAAAATTTTAATATATACACTTGTTGTAAATTTCATTATTCAATTTCGAATCAGAATCATTATAGTTGCTCTGCTATTGGTAACATGTAATCTAATAAAACCTACCACATGTCATGCTGCCTTGTAAGACTTGGTTTTTTGAACAAAGGTTAGGGGAAGTTAACTCTGAATTTTTGGTTGACTAGCATCTCTTTTTCATCTAATAGGCTGGAAAGATATAAACCTATATTACATTATTTCCTGCCTAGAATGATGAATGCTGATCTTCTTGACTCTACTCATGGCTTTTTGCTTGTGTGTACTTGATAGTGGCTACACAACTCTTCCTGTTATCTCTTAATGAGAGTACAGCTCCAAAACTCAATTTAATTGTTCTGAGGCGAGCTGGTAATAGGTTTCTTAAACTCTGTGGTAGTTCTCAAAGAAGTTTATTCCATGAACAGTTGTAAAATATCAAAGGACTGATAGTGCTGTTACTCACTAGTTTACTCACTAGTAGTGTTCCTGAGGCATCTGCATGAGGTATATTTAGGGTATCTTGCACTTTCTATCAGTCAATTTCTATTTTAATTCAAGAAATGACTTTAACACTTTAAAATCTTAAAAATTAACAAAAAACATTGTTATTTATCTTTTACAAATATATGCGATTTTAAAAATGATTTATCTGTTGTATTTTATCTCTTGCATAATTTATTAGACCCACTTGTTCTTTATTTGGCTAATTTAAAGTTGGCTGATTTTTTTCAGATCTCGGTGTTAATGCCTTTTGTATTTTGATTTGCTAAGACTCTAGTTGTCACATGCATGATCTGGGCACTACATAGTTGAGTATCAATTCTTTTTTTTTCTGAAAACAGATTTGAATCTTCTGACTTTTCTTTCTGTACTTTTGTTTAGCACCTCTTCAATCAATCATGAGTCAATACAGTTGTTGTTTGTGACTTCAATGCTCATCCCACTGAATGATATGACTTAAGAACCACTGTTTCTCTATCTCATACTCAGATATTTTGTATAGTTAACCTTGTATAGAATACTGTAATAATATTTTTTTTTTATTTGATCAGGTTATTCTAATAATGGTCTTTCCCTTTTAGACATGGTCCAAAAACACATTTTAAATGTTGGACTTGCTTGAGCTGCCTAACTTGAAACTATTTTATATTTCTACAAGTTACACCATGGTTATTGCTTAAGAGCATTATGACTTCGTTTTTATCCACCAAAATTAAATTTTGCATGGCTTGTTATTAAGTTAAGTGGCATTTTTTTACTGAAACTTCTCCTTAATGCTCTAAAAACATTTACTCACTTTTTTTTTCCTCACACATCAATGCTATGCAATTCTCAAGTCATCATGTTTTCCTGACTCATAGAGTCTTCAACATACAGCTGTTATAGACTAATATTTGTTGCTTGCTTAAAAAAATTTCTTTAACATTGTATTAAGGTTTCTGTTGATGTAGTTGAAGTATGTCTTGAAAAGTCTGCTGTTGGAAAATCTTTTAAAAATGAAGCTAAAGCAGTCACTGAGTATGTTGCTAAAATGGCTGTTGATGAAATTGAAAAATTGGAGTCATCCATCAAAGAAAACGGGTAAGTTATTGTTTTATTTTTACATGGTTTGTTGAAATAGTACTTTAAAACGTATTAGGAAACAATTAAAATTGTGTTATTGTAGACATTTAACTTTAAAAAAAGATAGAGTTTATGACATATTTAGAATGAATCATGCTAGTCATAATTTCAAATGTCTTAATTTTTTTTTAGTTTGTTTTCGATTAATGTAAATGACAAAGAGTATGTTTTAAAAAAGGAAATGGTTAAAGAAGTTCGTAGATTTAAGAAAGATATTCATGGTAAGTGAAAGAATCTCATTCATGAAAGTTTGTTGATTAAATATACATGTAGATAAAAACATTTTATTTAAACATTTTTCTGTTGATGATATGTGTGTGTGTGTATATATATATATATATATATATATATATATAATATATATATATATATATATATATATATATATATATATATATATATATATATATATATATATATACAGTATTGGACAAAACATTTGCAACCAA
Source organism: Hydra vulgaris (assembly GCF_038396675.1). Classification (NCBI taxonomy): domain Eukaryota; kingdom Metazoa; phylum Cnidaria; class Hydrozoa; order Anthoathecata; family Hydridae; genus Hydra; species Hydra vulgaris. Next base: position 18,235,143 of record NC_088930.1, read on the forward strand.
CATTGAACAATGCTAAAAAGTGTTCCTAATTTTTCATGTCTTAAAAACGAAACGAACTATACTACCACAGCAAACAGTTCAGGAGTCTGGAGTCATAGCATGCCATGACATGAGCAATCAGCTGACAGGTGACAGCACACAGGCAGAATTTTGTTGACAAGTGCCATTTTGCAGCGGACAAAACAAGTGTAACATTTTTGATTTGTTTCATTTTCTCAAGTCTGGTCTGTGTCAACGTCATGGAAGTTTTTTAGTAATTAAAGGAAGTATCCAGAAGTTTCCAGAAGCATGCAGAAGCTTCCAGAAGTTTCCAGAAGAAGCATCTGGAAGCATCCAGAAGTATCCAGAAACATTCAGAAGCATCCAGACGCATCCAGAAGCTTCCAGAAGCATCGAAAAGAAGCATCTAGAATCTTCCAGAACAGGTTCACACAGGTTCATTTTACTATATAAGAGACATGTAAATCGACATGTAGTTCAGTCAGTATATGGAAGTCAATCAGTCAGTATTATCAAGACAGTTTATCGAAGTGAGTTTCATCAAAGTGTTTTATCGAAGAAAATCAATACAAGAATTGAAATACAACAAGTGTTTCATTACATCAATACAGTCCACATCCAACCAAGACGTTGTGTTCCACAGAGCATTATTGTATCATCACAAGGTAAATGTAACACGGTAAGCCTTTAGAAGCGTGATTATTTAGTTTTATTATTTTTATGACTTCAAGTGCAAAAATGGCTCCCGACAGTCTTGGATTGGAACTAAGAAAGAAAATTATTGGCAATTACGTAAGTGGAATGTCACAAAAAAGTATTTGTGATAAATATCGCGTGAAAAAATGGACCGTATCAAGACTATGTTCCAAATATAGTTCTTCGGGGAAGTTGGCAGCAGATAATAAAGTTGGAAGACTGCGTTCCACCACTTCTAGAGAAGATTCTATGATTGTCAGATCCGTCAAGAAGGATCTGTGGATATTATCAGTCAAGATACAAAAGCAATTAGAGCTGCCTGTATCGGACCGAACAATCAGACAACGTGCTGTTGAAGCCGGATTGTTTTCTCAACGCCCTGCAAAGAAACCGCTGATTTCACTAAAAAACCAGAAGAAAAGACTACATCTCATATTGACTACATCTCATATTGCTACATCTCATATTGACTGGAATGTGCAGAAATGGCGAACTGTCCTGTTCAGTGATGAATCGAAGTTCAACATCATTGGGAGCGATGGCATTTGCCGTGTAGGTCGACCGGCCAGAAAATGCCTCGATTTACGTTACTGCCATAAGACCGTGAAGCATGGTGGAGGCAATGTAATGTTCTGGGGCTATTTTTCTGCTAACGGTCTAGGTCCAATACATCGAAACGATTGTGAATGTGTTCATAATAAGGATCAACTGTTTGAACAAATCCAAAAGGCCTGGGCAGCGATTCCACAAAGTTTCATTGATTACCTGATCGAATCTATGCCTCGAAGATGCAAGGCTGTGATCGACAACAAAGGATTCGCCATGAAATATTGATAGCGAAATACAGCTTGGTCAACATTTTGTCAAGTTGCACTTGTTTTGTCCAGAAGGAAATCAACTTTTTTTAATACTTTTGATTAATTTATTAATTTTCGTGTACAAATAATGAACTTTGTGATGAATAAAACTTGATGAACTTTGTCTCTAAACAGTTACATAGTTATTTATAATATTATATACTGTATATATATATATATATATATATATGTATATATATATATATATATATATATATATATATATATATATATTTATATATATATATATATATATATATACAGTATATTATATTATAAATAACTATGTACTGATAATATACCGATACTGTATATATATATATATATATATATATATATATATATATATATATATATATATATATATATATATATATATATATATATATATATATATATATATATATATATATATATATATATGTATGTATATATATATGTATATATATTAAATATATAACCTCTTTTATATATATATATATTTATATATATATAAAATAAATATTTATTTTAGTCCGAGAAGTTTCCCCACATGTTGTAGAGCCCTCGTTTGGGATTGGTAGAATTATGTATGCTGTTTTAGAGCAAAATTTCCGTGTAAGAGAAGGTGACGAACAGAGAACTGTAAGTAAAACTATAAGAATTTGCTGAAGGTTTCAAAAAATTTGAACTAATAATCTTGACTTGCTTTATTTTTAGTGGTTGTCACTTCCTCCATTACTAGCCCCTGTAAAATGTTCTGTACTTCCTCTGAGCAAGAATGAAGCATTTGATCCATTTGTCAAAAAAATATGTAAGCCATAAAACAGTTGATTGGAGTTATTTTATGATGTTCATCACCAGTTATTAATTTTTTTTTTTTATAGCGGCCATGCTGACTGAATTAGATGTCTCTCACAAAGTTGATGATTCAAGTATATCAATAGGAAGACGTTACGCTCGTACTGATGAAATAGCTATACCATACGGAGTGACGGTAGATTTTGATACAATAAATAAAGAACCAAACACTGTTACACTCAGAGAAAGAAATACTACAAAACAGATTCGTGTTGAAGTAATTCTTATTTATTTGTTCGCTTTTTATTTGATTTAAATATTTTGTTGTATACTGTATAGTGTACCGTGTTATATCGTTATTGCGTTGGATCGTTTAGTTTATTGAATAGCATCGTATTGTTTTTGTGTTATATTGTGTTGTATTGTTTATCAAGTACTGTTTCTCATCATATATTCTATAACTACCGTCGTATTTTCTATAACTACTGTATAGTGTACCTTGTATCAGATTGTATAGTTTATTGAATTGCATCGTATAGTTTTCATGTTTTATTTCATTGTATGTATATATGTATGTATACATATATATATATATATATATATATATATATATATATATATATATATATATATATATATATACACCTGTATATGATTTTCATGTTTTATTTCATTATCGTATACTGTTTCTCATCATATATTCTGTAACCACCATCGTATATTCTATAACTATCGGTTTATCGAAATTGAAAATGTAGTTTGGGTTATGTTTTTTACAAACTATTTTCTTTTCAATTAGGTAAACTTTGTAGGAGAGTTAGTAAGAGATTTGGTGAAAGGTAAACGAATTTGGGACGACGTTGTTGAAGAGTTTGGTCTCTTTGAAGGCCAACAAACTATCACAAAGTAAATTTTTATGACGACTGTAGGATGCAATATTATTTAAAAAAAAAACGAAATGATTTTTTATTTAGTATTATATTGATAAAAGAATTGTTCTTAACAAACATGGGCACAATGTTATAAATTATACAAAGATAGGTTTTACGATTTTTGCATAAATTAAATCATGGTGCTCTTTTTTTAAGTAAAAAAGATAGCACAAAATAGCACCATTTTGTTAAATTTGCATTTGAAATTTCAACTGATTGTTGAAAATATAATTAAAAATTAAATGTATTTTGTGGTTATACAGTAGGGTGCATAGAAAAACAGAATTTTTTTAAAACTGTCTTGTAATAGCTCTAAATATATGCGATATAATAAAATATCACTGGATTAACAAAAAATGTCAAAAAAAATATGTTTACAGGTGGCCCAAGTCCCTTGAACATTTATTGGGCCCCTAATATTCTGGAAAAAAAAGTTCTTCAAAAGTAGGTCAACCTGATACTCAAAAGAAGTGAAATTTTATAAAAAGTTCGAAAATAATAATTGTTTTATAAAAAAACATCGAAAAATGCACTTTTTTTTTTTTTTTTTTTTTTTTGTTAAAAAACCATAGTTATTATGCAATAAATTCAAAATAATAATTTTACATGAAACAAATATTATTTGTGAACTTTTTATAAAATTTCGCTTCTTTTGAGTACTCGTCGCGTAATTCGTCCTCACTTAAGGCATAAAAATGTTGCAAAATTGCCATTTTAAATCCTCAAAGTACCCGTGAACAGTCGTGGTGTAGTGGTAGCGCACTTGCCTCAGAAACTAAGGATCCGTGGTTCAAACCCCACTTCTGGGCAAGTTTTGCGATATCGGTTAGGGAGGAGGCGTAAACTTCCAATTAAATGCTCATCCACGGTGCTCTGTGATAAGTCCATAAGGACTTTTTGCGATACCTAAAATAAAAATCAAAACAAAAAAAAAAGTATATAAAAATATATAATTTTCAAAATGTTAAAACGAAGCTATGGTTTGTGGGCGAATGAGGATATGAAAAAAGCTATTTTTGCTTATCGAAATAGTAACATTGAACTCAACGATGTATGTGGAAAATATGGAATTCCTTATTCAACATTAAAAAGACATAAATTGTTAAAATATATGAATCAATTAAACAGTTTGGTAAGTGTAGTAGCTTACTTGCCTTAAATTTGAGGAGTTAGTTAAACATGTTTTGAAACTGGAACCTTCTTTGTTTGGAAAAAACACAACAGATCTTTGACGATTAACAACTGAAATTGCTGAAAAAAACAAAAAACAACCTCATTAATTCAACAAAGATGTTGATATGGCTAGAAAGAAGTGATATTATCAATTCATGAAACACAACCCAAGCCTTAGTGTGAAATTACCTGAATTATTATTACTATTATATAATCTTTTTTCGTCAATATAAAATTATTTTTTTTACAAAACTGTTAACGTAACAAATTGACTGGAGCAAGCAGAAGACAATGGTCTTATCATATTGCCCCGTTAATTTCAATTATGTTTTACAATCAATATCAATTAAATATAAGATAAACACAAATTATCAGATATTTAAACATATATAAATATAAGAACTCGTATAAGTAAAATAGCCAAGTAAGTGTATCTTTATAAATATAAATACAATTAAATGCATTTTTATAAATATAACCATAATCATTTCCAGCTATTGTGTAAATGGAAAGAAAAACAAACAAAAAAAAAATTCAAGACTTGTGAAAGTTTTTTTTTTCAGTAATGTGGAGGTCAAGTAACTGTTGTTTAACAACGCATTTAAAATGTTGAAAAGAGTTTATCGTTTTAATCTTATTTGTGAGAAATGAGTTCCACAATTGTGGTCCTCTTCTTGATATTGAGAATTGGGATTGACTCAAAGACATTTTTGGAATATAGTAGTTCTGCTTAGAATGTTTTGTTTCGTATTTATGATCAACAAGTTGGAAGTAATTATGAAATATTTTTGGGACCAAATTATTTTTTACTTTGAACATAAACTGAAGGATGCTATAGATGTTTTGTTCATAAATATTAAGAACTCTCAGTTCTTTCATTATTTGTTTAGCACTAACATATCAATTTGTGAATATGCGGCATGCTAGCTTTTGTTTTTTTCTTAATTTTATTATTTTTCAATGAACTTACTGTACTTATTGATAACCAAAATATTTGCAGATTTGCTTTACATCATAGATCAAACTGGAATAATTACAGTTCACAAACCAAGGAAAGTTTTTACTTAAGAACAATTTTATATAAATGCTTTAAATACTTTTATTTATTATTTACACTAAGATTATTATATATATTATCATTTATTTAAAAACTTTAGCACATATATAATTCTGGCATATATAAAATTCGCCGAATGGTCACACACGAGCAGTGAACGCCTGAGGGAAGAAATGAAGTACATTAGAATGAAGGAGAATTATTTTTAGAACAAAGCATATTTTGATAGTTGTCAAGACAAAAATAAAGATTATTAGAGGAATATTTAAAAATAAATCAGACAGACAATGCACCTAAACGGTACTAACAATAATAATAGACAATCAATTGTTTTATAAACACTAATATGAACGAAGATATACAAAAAAATATATCACCAAACAAAAACTAATAAAACAAAAAATTGATCACGAAAAATATGCATACAACAATGAAAGGCCTCAGAATGGAAAAAAAAACATTAATGCTAATGTGTAAACATAATTTGTGTAGCGATTAAGTAATAAACATCTCCTCAGAGTCGTGTCTATTATTACTGATGAGGATCAGCACTAATAACTAGTTTGTCCTGTCAGACAAACGTCATCGCCATTTATGCTTTACCCCGCGACTTAATAAATTAATATAAAATGTTACATGATAATAATAAACTAAAATAAAATAGTAATGATAATAAACTTTTAAAAGTTTTAACTTCTAAATATAATAAGATAATAAAAGCCGGCAAGGGAGGGGGTACTTGTATTTTAGACAAAACAGACTATGAAGAGAAGATCTCTCCACTTTTATCAAATAAAAACACATATAAACTACTCTCAGGAAATCCAACAAAAAGTATAGCAAGAGATGTCAACAATCTTATTGACTATATGTTTCTTCATTATATGATTGATAAAAAAAACATCGGAGTTCCTACGTCTAAAAACACCCCATACCCCCTTGTTTTATGGCCTTCCCAAAATTCATAAGATAGGCATTCCCTTAAGACCAATTGTTTCTGGTTGTGACGGACCAACCGACAACTTATCGTTCTTTATCACAGAATTTATTCAGCTAGTTCCTTAAACTCCTTCAATCTCATGTACTAGAAACCAACAATTACATCCTTATCACGGCTGATGTTATATCTTTGTATACAAACATTCCTCACCGCGAAGGTATCGACGCTGTGAAATTTTATTTTAAGAGAGCACCGCCATATAACGGACCCATAAAACGCCTACCTATTGCTTTTATTGACATTATATTAAAAACCATCCTAACCCACAGCAACTTTCAATTTTCAATTGATCACTTTTTACAATTTACAGGTACTACCATGGGAAAACATATGGCCCCACCCTATGCTAATTTATTTATGGGAAGAATTGATGAGAAAATAATTTCTTTTTATAGACGATTTATAGATAATGTATTTTTAATTTTCATGGACCTCCAGAGAAACTAACACAAGTTTTCGAATTTATGAAAGCCATCCACCCCACGATCAAATTTACTTTCAATAATTCTAACAATTCTACTAATTTTATGGATCTAACAATTGTCAAAAAGCTAAACGGACAGTTAGAAACAACAATATACAAAAAGGCAACGGATACAACAACACTCTTACATTATAGTTTATTCCATCCCCCTCATTAAAAAAGTAACTTAGTATATACCCAAGCGTTAAGATACAATAAGATTATATCAAACAGTTACAACCTAATAAAAGAGCTACAACAGCTAGCACAAATTTTAGTTATACGAGGCTACTCTATTCAATCTATTAACAAAGGTTTTTAAAAAATACTACGACATACACAACACGAACTTGTCTACAATAAATATAAATAAGAAAGAGAAAAAGAGAGAATTTTACCGATTGTTACAACATTTGAAAATGTTGGAAAACTTATCAATAAAATAATAAATAAGCACTGGAATATTGTTGAACAGGATACTGATCTTAAAAATATATGGCCAACTCCACCTATTGCGAGTTACAAAAACATTGAATCGATCAAGAAATTTCTAATCCAAACGGCGCATAAAAAAACATAAATGAAAAATCTATTTTTTCTTTACTAAGTTACAGTTCCTAGGTGTTACAATTTATGTGTTATAATATTATTGGTTTACCTTACATCATTTTTCTAGTTTTATTCATATTTAATTAGTTAGAATTAAACTTTTTATCTTGGCATTTGTTATGGTCTCAAATATCCGTTAATTCGGACCGTAGAGAAAGCCTCATTTTAAATTATATTTTCCCGCTCTTTACATCATTTTTGTATTTGGTATATTTCTTATGTTATTCTATTTAATAAATACCCATTTTACCGAAAATTGTATGATTTTCTTTTATTATATTTCTTACTAAAATATTATTTCATATAAGTTTTACTCTTTGTAAACTTCAATTTAGTTATGTTCTTACTTATTTGTTAATGAAGATTTTGCATCGCTTTTGTTATGGTCTCGAAAAAACGTTTAATTTGGACCATAGAGAAAACTCTATTTTTTGAAATTTCGATTTTGCTATGGTCTCAAAGTTACATTGATTCGGACCGTAAAGAAAAACTTTACCTCTTAACAATATTTTACGCGCTTTTGAAATCACTTTTATATCCTGCCTTATATCATTGTAATATTACCCGAAAACTTTATATTAACCACCCATTAGGCTTAAATTTATCCATTCTTATTACAGTATTTACTTTATTTTTATACAGTATTTTTAATATATTATATATCCGCTGGTTTGTATATTACCACTATTATCAAGGATTTTAAGTTGCGCGGGTAAATATCATATCATGAAAAAAATATTTGTGTTTTACAAATTTGGGTATGGTTGGGTTTTGGTTATTTGTAGTGAGTCCTTTTTTACTGCAGTATGGATTTGGCGTAAGTCGCGGGGTAAAGCATAAATGGCGATGACGTTTGTCTGACAGGATAAACTAGTTATTAGTGCTGATCCTCATCAGTAATAATAGACGCGACTCTGAGGAGATGTTTAATACTTAATCACTACGCAAATTATGTTTACGCATTAGCATTAATGTTTTTTTTCCATTCTGAGGCCTTTTATTGTTGTATGAATATTTTTGTAATCAATTTTTTGTTTTATTAGTTTTTGTTTGGTGATATATTTTTTTGTATATCTTCGTTCATATTAGTGTTTATAAAACAATTGATTGTCTATTATTATTGTTAGTACCGTTTAGGTGCATTGTCTGTCTGATTTATTTTTAAATATTCCTCTATTAATCTTTATTTTTATTTTGACAACTATCAAAATATGCTTTGTTCTAAAAATAATTCTCCTTCATTCTAATGTACTTCATTTCTTCCCTCAGGCGTTACTGCAGATTTGCTTTACATCATAGATCAAACTGGAATAATTACAGTTCACGAACCAAGGAAAGTTTTACCTCTGAAAATTAGGTGGAAAAAATGGTAGTAGGAGGTATTACAAATGATAAAAGAGTTATGAATAACACAACCGAATGTTGTATGAATGTTGTTGGATCTTTTGTACCTCCTATGCTCATACTTAAACGTAAAAGGTTTTAAAATGAGCTTAAAAACGGTGCAGCACCGCTGGCAGTTTGTAGTTGTTCTGATACTTGTTAGATAACTACAGATTTATTTAATTTGTTGATAAGTCATTCTATAAGCTCACTTAGTTTTAAACCTCTTGCAAACAGCGAACAAAAAAAAAATTATTCTTATACTTGATTGTCATTCAACACATAGAAAAAACCTTAAAACCTTAATTCTAGTTTGAAATCACAGAGAAATGCTTTCTTTGCTATTACATACTACTCATAGGCTACAACCTTTAGATAAATCTTTTTTCAAAACTTCAAATTCTAAATATAATAATGCTAGTGGTAAATGGATGCAAATGCAATGGGTATTCAGGCAGATTTATTTCTCAACATCAACTTCATGCTTAACTTAAAATTTGTTGCTATGGAAACCGCAGTTAATGGATTTAGAGACACTTGGATATGGCCAGTAGACGACTTAGTTTTTCTGGAAAAGAACTGTGCACCTTGTAAGATACTTTGAGAAGAGACAATTTCAAATGCAAAAGCTTTCCAAACAGTAAGTTTAAACATTGTTTGTCTTTTGTCACTTTTTTTTTCTCTCAACTTGTTCAAATATAATAACTGTTATTGTTATTTTAATTTTTGTTTAACATTTCATTTATTTAGGACAAACTTCCTTTAGAAACAATATCTACACATCTAGTGCAAACTTCTTCACTCGAGCAAAAACCGCTACTCTCTTAAAACGCAACGTACATAATGACCCACTCTCTAAGATAACTTAATTATCATCAATGAAAAAACAGAACAATAAGCCTTTTATTTTATTTGCTGCAATTTTACACATACTCACAAAACACACACACACATGTTTATCTAAAAACACACACACATGTTTATCTAAAAACACACACACATGTTTATCTAAAAACACACACACATGTTTATCTAAAAACACACACACATGTTTATCTAAAAACACACACACATGTTTATCTAAAAGCACACACACATGTTTATCTAAAAACACACACACATGTTTATCTAAAAACACACACACATGTTTATCTAAAAACACACACACATGTTTATCTAAAAACACACACACATGTTTATCTAAAAAGGTATTTCATAATAATAATATTTTCTCAATTAAAATGAAAATTTTTAGAAGCTGACAATTTTCAGGCTGAAGAAAATTTGTTAGAATTGTTATTGATTATGTTTCAGTGTACTGTGTCTTGGTATACAAATAAAGGCTTTATCTCCACTTCCAATGCGAACTTCTTCTCTCAAAAGAAAAAAGAATAGTTCTAGTACAACTGTATTGAAGATTAGTCCTTATAACGATGTACTCTCTTGTTGAGCTTTACTATGACCAAATAAAAAGATAAAGAAGGACAAACATTGTTTGAAAGAGTGTGAGCAAGCAAATAAATCTCTTCAAAGAGAAAGGTGGTTTTGCTACCTCGGTGAAGAAAATATAAAAAAGAGTATCATAAACTGTCTTACTTGTCAAGGCGGTGCCATGTTGACTGTGCGTGTGTTAATCAAAAACAAAAACAAAAACTTTTGCCAAGAATAGAGATTTTGTGTATACTGTTTTATATTATTGTTTGCAAAAACATTTATCATTTTCTTACCAAAATTCGAGCTATCACATTAGTAAATTACACATTTAATATAAAACCTTGTTTGATGATACCTGTTTACAGCCAGGAAAAAAATTACAGTTTTATAGTTTATTAAATTCAAAACCTTTTTACATTGGTTGGGCACAAAAAAAGATCTTTACAAAATTATTCAAAATACTGTAAATTAATATAGTATTTGTAAAATCAAGGTACAATATTAGATTATAGTGATAAAATTTAGGATCTTGTTTCCTCAATTGTACCGATAGCCTTTTGTTAAAATTTGATTTCCAATTAAAGACGTTTGAATTTTTAAATATTTCAACATTTTTAGAACAGTTTATCTCCAAACTATAGAGTAGAAGAAAGTCTCATTGTTTTTACTTAATAATTTTTCCCTATTTTTGACTTTATTTTTACTCAGTGGGCATGCATCATCCATGTAGGCTGCGTTTAATTATCAACGTTTGCCACCGACGTTTTTTTGTATTTCTACTACCGCTGCGTCTGACAGCTATTAATGTTAAGCTAAGCTTAAGCTGGTAATGTGATACTAAAATTGGTGTATGTTGAGATACTTATTGGAATTTATCTGAGTCTTTTTTTGTTCTTCATTGTTTACATTTGAAGCATATATTCGATTTGATGTAGTTGTCAATACATTTTTCAATTTTAATAGAAATTAAAGTTAAAATACCGTTTAACGAAGAGTATCTTTGTTTTGCAAAATACTATCAAACTTTATCGTAACATCAAACTTACTCCCACCGAGATATTATTTAAGCTGGTTGGCATAAAAAAGCTACTTTCTCAAATTCTTCATTGTAACCCTTTTAGTTGTTAAATACATTAAATGAAGAAATTTCCGCAAAAAATTTTTTATTTATTAAACAGAAAATGCATGAAGCAAAATATATAAATTTTGACAGTTAACAATGACTCATTAAAAAAAAAAAAAATTAAAAACACATAGCATGCTCTAACTTGGATGTGATTTGCATAAATCATTTTACCCAAAGTAAATTAGAGACTAATCCAACAGGACGGCTGTTAAAAATGATATAAAATTATATTAAAATTTGTGCCCTTGCCCGATTATTAATCATATAATCTTAAAATTTTCCTTATTATTAGATGTTCAGGATCCACCAAATCACGAAAACATAAACTCGCCCCCTTCCCCACCTTCTTACTGGATGGTCTTGATCCGGCCCTGTAGTTATGTATCATATTTAGATCGATTAAGACGTAGTAGGTACACCCTTCTATATGTCCAGAGTCAAAATAAGGGACGTTTGAGATAAAAATAATTTTAAGAATAAACTTTAAAATATAGAAATGAACTTTATTTTTTATTTTCATTATTTTTTTTTTAGTTATGCAGATATTAAATTTTATAAAAAAGAACACGATTTGCTGAAGACCATCAGGTTTTGTCATCGAGAACCGCTCTTAATAAACAGTCTCAATAAATCACAAATCAAATATAGTGGTGTATCCATATAAAAACTTGACAGCATAAATACATCAAATAATGCACTAAATTATTAAACGTTTAAAAATATAAAGTTATATTATCAAAATAGTTTCTTTAAGCTTATTCTTAGATGAGAGGTAACTCTATTCCAGAGAAAAATCAAAGTGTTTTAAAACTATTTTATTCCAAACAGAAGCTCCGTGAAATATTTGTTTTTAAAAAATTATTTGGATAAAATGTTTGCCGAATTAAATGGTCATTTCTTTTCGTCTTTCAAGGTAAAAAGAAATACGACTCCGACTCCAACTCCGACTCCAAAGGAAAATTTTTGAAAAATTCTTTGAGTTCTCTAAAAAAATATTACGCGATAATTGAATTTTTTTTTTGCCAAATATATGAAAAATTCCCTGTTTCAAGGTATATAAATTATAAGGTATATAAATATAAGGTATATGAAAAGAAACCAGGAATTAGTTTTACATTTGTACATAAAACGAAGAGTATTAAAAAGCTTGAGCTGATATATACCAAAAACTTTTTTTTCAAATAAAAGAAGCATGACATGAGTAAATCTGTCTTTATAATTGATAAGACGAGCAACATGCATCTGCTGACGATAAAAAGGTTCCAGTTTACTTTTATTGGCACTACACCAAGCAATATATGCATAGTTAAAATATTTAAAGGATATCTAGCTTTATACATTAATCCTATACTTTTACCAACTTTGTTGTACAAAAAATTAGTGTGATATTTCAAGCTAAATTTTCCATCCATATATATACCTAAAAAGTTACTATTTATTTCTCTTTTTATTTGGATTTTATCTATAAAAAGTAAGGGTATGTTGGGAGGCAGTAGTTTGTTTTTAAAAGTCGGATGAAAAAGTTACCATTTTATATATAATATACCAACTATACTTCCCTCACTGAAAATAGATAAAATAAACATTGAAAGAACAGAAACAACCGAATTTCTTGGGACACTTTTTGACTATAATATATCTTGGAGAGCCAATATAAATACAATAAACACCAAAATTTCAAAAATTATTGGGACAATGTACAAAGGTAAACCTATGTTGTCTCAACATAATCTTAAATCACTTTATTTTTCTTATATCCAAAGTTATCTTACGTGCGCTAATATTATATGGGCAAGTACACACAAATCCAAATTGAAAGCTATTTATATAATTCAAAAACATATATTGAGATTAGTTTATAATAAAAATTAACTCACCCATGCTGAACCCTTACTAAAAACCTTGAATGCACTAAATGTTTACCAAATCAACATTTACCAACATGTACTATTCATGCTTAAATACAAACTTGGACTAGTCCCATCGCATTTTTTTCAATTTAACTCTAATAGATATATAAAAAGAGCAACAGGCAAGTTCACATTGCCTAAAAGAGCAACAAAGTACTCACGGTTTTCTATTTCTTACCGGGGTCCGTACCTATATAACAAAATAATATCCAAAAATATAGAACTTAAAGTATTAAACAACCCTGCCACCTTGAAAAATAGATTAAAACACTTCATACTTAATATCAACAATTACATCGACATGTATTAAACTTAACAACAAAATTTATACTAAAATATTTATGTATATCACTGACTGTATATCGTTTAACCACTTTTACAAATATTATTTATATATTTTACATATAAATGAATTAGACTTTATTTAACCATTTAAAGAGGTACTCGACGATAAGTCTTCATAGACTTCTACGAGTTTTCTTTTACAACAACATGTATATATTCGAAGTAACAAAAAATTTCTTGTCTTTTTTTTCTTCTTATTTTCATTTTTTTATTTTTAAAAAACAAAGGTAGTTTTTAGGAAACATTTACGTTATACTTAGTTAAACTTGTTAAACCACTTTTTATTATGTAAAGTTACATATTAGTTATGTACATTACGTGGTATTAATATGTTATATTTTATACGTTTCATTATATTACGTCATATAATGGTAACGTAACGCTGTGTAAATTTATTGAATTTGTAAAAAAAAAAAAAAAATTTGTTTTATTGACATTTCGTGACAACTTAGTCATTTCGAACCATTCGCAAATTTTTGCTAACTCAATGTTCATATTTTGAAATAATATTGTAATGTTTTTATGCGATAAAAAGAGTGTCATCAGCAAAGATAACAGTCATTATATTTGAAGCTTTTGGGATATGATTGATGTAAACTAAAAAGAGAAGTGGTCCGACTATAGAGCCCTGAGAAACTATGCAGGTTATATTTAATAAATTAGTTGTACCAGTTTCATTACTATAAACAAATTGTTTACGGTTGCTTAAATAACATTACGTTATTTAATAACAATGTTGCTTTTAAGTATTAGCAATTAAGAATTAACAACGTTGCTTTTAAGTAACATTAAAATATTATCTTTAATTCCATAGTATTCTAATTTTTTAAGAAGAATTTGATGATAAATAGTGTCATACTCTTTTAAATAAATCTATGAAAACTCCCAACATATATTGGGCTTCTCAAAAAATTCAGCTTTACTCCGAGTAATTTGGATTGCCAACTTTAAAAGTTGGAGTGACTTTAGCTATTTCTAAATAATCTGGAAATATTCTCTGTTTTATTGAACAATGAAAAACTTTACATTTTATTGTAAATTTATAGTACAAAATAGTAGATTTTTTAAGGGTTCATACGAGTCGATGACAACATTACTATTTATTCCATCGAGATTTATTTGTTTTAAGCATTTTAAAAGATTTTTCGAATTCCTCAAAGGAAAGTTCATTATATGTTAAGGTTAACAATATCGGAAAATCATAAGCATCTATTTTGTTAGTCACAAAGGAATTTTTTTAGCTCTATTTGGGCCAATTGATACAAAATGTTTGATGAATTCATTCCATATCATAGTTGGATTGGAGGAAAAAACATGTTTAATTTTTAAAGGTTTGGGTAGAGTGCACGTTTTTGTTATCCGCATGCCTGTAAGTTCTCTTAGGATCTTCCGAGTCCTAGATCTCCCAGGTGCGTTATGAATTATTCTTGTTTATCTCAAGTAAATTGGAGAAGTACAGTTTTTTAAAATTTTTCTTTTTTCCTTCAAAATTTTTGGCATAATTTTTATAAAATATTTTATAAAAACTTCTTAAATGAATTTTCATAAAAGTTCATTAAGGAAATAATTTAGGAATTTTACTTATTTGATCCTCTAATAGTTGAAGAGTAAACTAATGGAAAGTTACTTAGCTTTATGATAACTTGGGGTGTGGCTATTGTTTCTTACCAGACTGAATGAGCAAAATAATTTCATTTCATTTGTGTTTTGTCTCAATAAAAGCGAGTTTTTTTAGTGCTGTGGTCAAAAAAATCAACGTTTTTCTGCTCAATATAGTTGCTTTCCTACTGTCTTTAAACGTTAGCAATTAAAATATATCACTTTAAATCGTTGGACAAAACTGTTACATAGTGTAATTTGATTGGAGAACTGGTTTATATTATTTTGGGACTATTTTGTTAATATAAATTCTGTTTATTTAATTAATTCTTAGAATTTTTTTTTATTAGAGGAAAATGCTTGCTCTTCAAAAATTGTACTCAATTAAGCATGAAGCAAGCTTCTATTTTTCTGAGCGCACCGTCTAATTCTAATTCATCATGGAATTTAGATTGCTCTAAATACATGCATGTACTTTGAGCAAATAAATACATGCATGTACTTAGAGCAGTTGTTGAAGTAAATTTTGCAATAAATGCGAAACAATCTTTTTTTAAAGCTCCTTTAACTTTGTAAAACAATAGACGTAATATGTACTTTTAATTATGTCTAATTATGTAAAACAATCGACGTACGTACTCTTGATTTTTCCTAACTTTGTAAAACAATAGACGTGTAATATTATACTTTTATGAAAAAAAAAAAAACAATTTTATTCAATAATTACGCTTAGTATTATTTTGTATAAAATATTGATTATTTTTTATTTGTTTCAAGTTGAAATATAATTTGTAAGTTTCTAATAGTATTACTAATGTTACTTTTAATAAATACAAATATTTTTTTGTACTTTTACCATGAGAATATTTTTTCACAAGAACACATGAGTATTTAGGATAAAATGATTTAAAAAGTCGTAATAGTAAAAAAGTACCGCTTTTGAATCAAAATAAATAAATGAAACTTTGGATAATTTTTTAAAAATAAAATCTTTATTTATTTTTATAAAATTTGATTAATATGTGAACTCAAATGCGCTTAATTCTTCAAGAATTCTTCAATTCTTAAATCTTTAAATGTAAATGTTTTATAAATCAAATATATACGGAAAAACATTTAATATAAAAATAAGCTCAAATATTTCTTATTATTTATTTAAATTTTTTTTTTTTTCAAAATTTTTTTCACAACATTTCTCTACGGTTAAAAAATTTACTGAAATTACAGAGAAAAAAAAAATCTTTGATATTCTACAAAAAGGTTTGTAACTAAAAAAAGGTTTTTGCTCACAGGATAGCTTTAATTTTGTTAAAACTAGCCTGGAGCCTGAACTACATTTGAGCTATCCTGTAGATTTAACTACATACGAGCTAACCTGCAGACAAATATTTGAGACAAAAATGAAAGCTTCGAAAACTATTTTTAAAAAAAACTTGTGCATAAATCTTTTAAAACGCAAACCTTATTAAATACGTCTCTAAATTTTTTTTCATATAAACTTTATGTGTCATATTACACAATTTAACAAAAAAATTTTTTTTTCTGTTTATCGAAATTTTTTGCTGTTTCTTATTTAATTTGAGTATGTTGAGTCTGAAAATGACATTGGTTTTTTTTATTGCATCAACCGTTTGATCATAAAACCAAAAATTCAATTAAACATACAATTAATATTAATCATATTGCATGAGATACAACTTTAGTCAATATATAATATTTACTAGTTCAAAAATGTTATGTTACAAAACGTCATGTTACATCACGTTACATACATATATTACATAATGTTAGATTATGTTCTAATGTAATAGTCTCTCAAAACCTCAAAAACACTAAAAGTGAACAGTAGAATGTGGTTTTCTTTTAAGAAATTTGTCGTCATCGCGTATCAAACGCCAGATTTAGTTACCTATAATAGCTGCATCCCATCTGCCCTGCTCTCTTTTCTCCATTGCATAGATATCCTAATGAAAAGGTTCTCCATGCTCTTCCCTCACATCACCCAAATTTGGTCTGAAAAATTCCAAATGCGAATGCAGCTTTATTGACATTCTGCATTTCATATCTGCGTACCGTACAATTAAGCTTTCCACTAGCATTGTAGTTATCACTCTTATTGTTGCCTAAAAAACTATGAGCAACATGTCTAAACGCAATCCATGCTTCTTTTTCAGCAGCAGACATTTTGTCCTCCAGCTCCTTACATGCCAACATAACTTTAATCTGCGGACCAACGAATACACCTGCTGAAATTTTTACATTTGACACCTTTGAAAACATCTGCCGAATATGCTGGAACGCTGCACATCCCACTTGTAACTGTCGTAGTTGATTTTCTCAAGCAACAACTTCACATTCTTGTAGTCTTTCTTTAGATGAACGGAATGAGCTAATGGAATCGAAGGAAATTGGTTTCCATTATGGAGCAAAGCCTTTAGACATCTTGTTGAACTGTCACTGAATAACCTCCACTCTTCAGAAAAGACCACGAACGTCATGACAGTAGCACAATGATTCTGATACTACATAAAAGGATACAAATGTTTCATGTTTTTTTTGGTATTTCGAAGTTCTGCAGCTTGGATGTAATTCCATTCTATCAAACGTGATATCAGAAGTTCTGCATTTGATTTAGTGAGACCTAAATCTCGTACTAAGTCATCAAACTCTTGTTGGTTAGTGAAATGAGGTGAATCATTCGGTTCCCTGAAATCACAGTCGTCAGTCATCGCAAAGTGCATTTACTTTCGAATTTCACGCAGCCATCCTTCCAGATTTGATCTGCAGCTGCCCCAACTGTAGTCTGGTGCCCACGATTTGTCATGATCCATCATAGCCATGCCAAAATAAGCATGATATGCAGAAAAGAATTTTGTATCACTGACAATCTTATGCTAAGTTTGTATTGGACTAATATAGTATCCACAAACATAGCAGAATGAGTCAAGACAAAGCATGCAGGATCTACTAGACATATTCACTACCTCATATAACTGTTGTAGTTAGTTAAACTGAAAATAAGCAAAAGAATATAGTTAACTCATTCTCTCAGTAGCATTTATAAAAAAAATCGTACCCAAAATGTGGTAATACTTATCAAAAAAATGCTTAAAATCAACATAAAAAAACATTAACAATAACAAAGGACAGTTGAATACCTAAAAAAATAGAATCAGGAAAAGTAATATTAAAAGTAGGATTATAGAAAAAAAAAAGGAAAAAGGCACAAAATATACAAAGCCACTGATTTTCATTCCGCAATTCATTTTTCAATCTATTTGAAGAGATATGTTTGTAGTTTTGCTAATAAAATACGTATTTAAAATCCTTTAGCAGTTTTTGTAAGGGATTTTCCCTAAATTAGGTTACGCTTTAGGTTATGGGAAGGGGTTTGTGCTCTGTGACAATTCATACGGGACTTGTTACTAAAGATTTACAAAGTTGTGACAAGGAAGTAGGAGGGGGGGGGGGGATCTAAGGGGTGACGTAATTTATGGACAACCCCTAAGATTTTTTATATACATTAAAGTACTTTTAAATATAAAATAGTTTTATACTTTAATTTGTTTATGAACGAATGGTTTCAAAACTCTGCAAGTTTTTGCTTTTGGCGGTGGCTTCTACATTTATAGCCACTGGAAGTGTTTTATTTGCATTCACTCTTGCTATTGATTCGTGGAGAACAAAAGATGTTTATAATAATAATGAAAGCTTATCCGTTTTGAGTGTTACCCAAGGCATACTTCACGAATGTGTGAACAATGGAACTCGCTTAAATACGTGCAAATCATGGAAAACAGTGGATGATCTCATAGGTTTTTATAAAATATTTGGTTTATATATATATATATATATATATATATATATATATATATATATATATATATATATATATAAATGTATATATATATATATATATATATATATATATAATATCGTGTTAAAACATTCTATATTATATATATATATATATTTTTATTTATTTAAGATTAAAGATGTGATATTATATATATATATAAATATATATATATATATATATATATATATATATATATATATATATATATATATATATATATATATATATATATATATATAATTGATTTTTTGACGAGATTAAATAAAAATAACTACATGATTTTTACTACTAAAAGTTTCATGCGTTTAGCAATCATCAGGTAAAAAATACATAGCAATATAATATATATATATATATATATATATATATATATATATATATATATATATATATATATATATATATATATATATATATATATATATATATATATATATATATATATATATATATATATATATATATATATATATATATATATATATATATATATATATATAATACCATGTTAAAACGTTATAAATATATTTTATTTAAGATTAAAGATGTGATATTATAAAAAAAGAAAAGGCTTCCTACCGCATCTTTGCTTTCATTTCGAGTTCAGTTTTTCTACTAATTAAATTTTTTTCTTTATTTGTTGTACGCTAGCTTCAGAAACTTTCAATATTCGAAATATTTTGCGGTTTGAAAATATTTTAGTATTAAGGAGGGTCTTTACTTGGGGTTTTTTAAGTGGTGGAAGATCACTTTTTTTTACCCATAATGAAAATGTTCTATCTGATTATTCAAACACTGAACACAAATAGTTAAACACTGAACACAAATATTTTAATTAATCCACTGGATTAACTAAAAGAATCATCCCAACCTAGAATAAAATAAATAATAAAGCTAAAACTTTGCACTAGTGAGCATAAATATAAGATACTTCACCAAAAAAAAAATGCTATCAACTAAAGCATTGAAAGGCTTATTAGATTTAATTAAAAAATTTGGCGTGTCAAATTTTAAACCATAAATAATGATTTAAGGTGTAAAAAGTGTCACGCCAAATTTTTTAAAGAAACGGTTAAAAATATTATTTAGTCATAATTTTACTAATATATCTTATTTTATATTTATCTTATTTTGAACTTCATTTACTCCTAACAAAAGCTTTATTTATAGTATTGAATTAAACGCAAACTTTTAATAGTAAGTTTAATCTATTAATATAATAGTTATAAACATGGTTACAGTTTACATGGTCATTGTGGTTATAACTTTCTTCTTCTAACGATTACTTCAAAGTCATAGAGTTGGTATTCTGTATTTTATAGATGCGAATATATTAAATTTTATTTAGATGACTCAAATTGCCGTTGAAGTTAAAAGTGATTGATATGCAAAGAATCTTTTATTATTGACAAAGCACTCAGTAATGAGTCGCGTGTCATTGTCAAGTTGAAAGAATTAGAAACACTTATAAAGTTCAGCAAAAAAGGAAAATGGAAGATTTATCTTTGTACTTTAATGCTATAAAAAATTAAAAACCGAAAAGGAGAGTTCATCATAGCTGCAGAAAGACTTTCTAATCTTCTATTTATCTTCAACAGTAATCGGATGTCTGGAAAGTTGCATCAATCTGGTCGCGGGAGATGCTGTCTATTGTTATCAAATGTACATATTAAATAAAAAACAATAAACACTGAAGAGTCTTCAGTATTTATTGTTATTTTCTGTGTTTTTCATAACTTGTTTCAATGACATAATTTATCATATTCTCTAAAAAATTTTTTAGCCCATAGATTTTATACGAATATGAATCAGCATTAAATTACCTTTCTAACGATATGTAAAAAGTATACTTTTGAAAAAAAAATTTTTATCATAAAAATTATTACCTTTTTTTAAATAGACCTTAAAGTGGACTTTCAGGTGCTGAAAATGATGGGGCTTTTTTTTGATGAATAATCATACATTTATGTTTGCTTGTAAATATTCTTAGGTTTATAGTATTTTATTCTTTGTTGTATCGAAATTTTACAGAACTTAAAATTGTTTTAGTATACGAAAAAATTTCAATATCTCTATAGTCAAACAATAAAAATAATTTTCAAGCCAAGGTCTTCCCTTCTTGAAATCTTGAAATGACATCTTCTGGTTTACTTATAGCAATTCATGCCATTCAGAAAATTTTTTTTTTCTGTCATCTATTAAAAGATAGAGTTTCAAGCAGTTTTCCACTCTAGCAGACTATTTTAATTTTAAGCTCATTTCTTTACCCTGCTAAAGTATCTGGTATACAGATGAGAGTTTTCAGA
Organism: Hydra vulgaris; assembly: GCF_038396675.1. Classification (NCBI taxonomy): domain Eukaryota; kingdom Metazoa; phylum Cnidaria; class Hydrozoa; order Anthoathecata; family Hydridae; genus Hydra; species Hydra vulgaris. The sequence goes on from NC_088930.1 coordinate 18,256,672, forward strand.
TCATTTTTACTATAGAAATAAATTTACTATTCTTTTTAAAAGTGCTATATATGAGTTTTCACAAAAACCTGCAATCTTTATCAACCGTGGCCAGACTTTAAAACGTGGTGGCTAGAGCTTTTGCAATTATGCCATTGACTTACGCTTTAAACCAATGGACTTAAATCTCTAATTAAAAAAATTTAAGAATTTTGCTAAAAATTTGTTTTATTTTCCTTGTCATCAGGTTTATGTTTAAAGTTTTCTTGAGACCTAAAAGACATTAATTACTTGTTATTAGAGCTGTGCCTTTTTAAAACAAAGCATCACAACTGGGTTGTGCTATTTGATGGCCGTGAACTAGTGCTTTGTGCATGGGTTGGGGTGTAACATCTACTGTAATGCAAATATCTAGTAAATATTCAAACTGTAATTTTAAAACAGATCAAAATTGATTTTATATTTAGAAGAATGTTAAATGAAATGAGGAAATTAAATCAGCAGTTCTACATAGAACATTTGAATATTTTTAGTTTTATAGTTCATAAAGGACAAAATTGCAGACTCCCTCTCTTTTGTTTGCAGTATCTTAAACGCTGCGTAATCAAACTTTCCAAGTAACGTCTCCCTAACTTATTTTATGATAATTAAATGATTTTTGCATGCAAAGTAAACCATCTTTATGTAAAGAAGCTTTTTGTCATTTAGTTTCAAAAAATGAGTTTTGCTAATTAAAAAAAAAAAATTGCTATTTAAAAAGTTTTTTTAACTGATAATAAAAAAAAATACATTTAGCTCAATCTAGTGCTGAGACTACCTGAGAGTTATTGAAAATGTTCTAAGGTAGTGTTACAGAAATCATTTTACAATAAATTTCTTCAGACTTTTTGCAAGTAAGAAAAAGCAATTTACCCTCTTTTTATACTTTCCATATTTTATATAGCTGAGGTATTTATTTTTTGTCACTGCTATGATCCTCTGATGATAATTTGTTATTTGGTTTTGTTTAAATCTTGTTTCAAATATAAATGTCATAAATAACCATAATATAAAAATCAAAGAAAATTCTGTAACTTAAATTGTTTTGTTTTTAAAGTTATTTGAAATCATTACACTCTGAGGTTTCTTTGAGGTTAAGTAAATTCTTTTTATCATTTAAAAAAAATCATTTTATTTTAATTGAGTTATGTTTTTTCAATTAAAGGGATAGAATATACAAACTTTAGTTGGGTTGATGGGAACGTTGAGAAAAAACTCCTTTCCACACCTGCATTTGTACCAACAACAGATAAATAAAGTTGAAATACTATGTTCATACTTGGAAAACTTGTTATAAGGTTATTACTAATTTGGGCACAAATCATCTGTGCAACTGATCTTTTATAATTATACATATTGGCAAATAATAAAAATTTCTTCAGTGAAGCCATTTTCAATATCAGAATTATTATTAATTTGACAAGATTCTCTGATTTATGGACTGCCTCATTTCTACTCATTGATCTGTCCAGTTTAAAATTGAATGTCTCATAGAGAGATTCATGTGCTTGTTTTTCGTTTCATTTCTACTACCAGCCTGTCAATTATTGAGTATCACGATTCTGTACGTAGTATGTCACTGGGTGATTGATTTAAGATCAAGTCTTTGCTATCTAAAACTTTATCTGAAAAATGAGTGTGCTTTGTTTTACGTTGTGTAAATGCTTTCTATTCAGAGGCTGTAAGTTTCCTTACCATAGTTTCTAATTCATCAAATTTGTTTGAAGCTTCTTGAAAATATGCTATTAAGCTATTATATAATTTAACAACAACACAATTTGATTCCAGGCTCCTGTATTACTTTATTGATAATGTTAATACTATGCAGCAAATACTTCATTTAATTACACACATCGAAGTATTTCTAAAGTGTTTAGGTTTTTAATTAAGCATCTTGCTTCATGAATAGTTGTAAGTGGTGTAAATATCAGTATAGATGACTAATAGAGCATTAGTAGCATTATTTCGTTCAGAACATCTTGAATCAGATAAACGTTTTACAACTTTACTATTTCCTTTTGTGTTTTCTAACAATTTAGTCCATCTTAGAGGTGACGCGGAAAAAAACATAAACCGCTTGCAGTCTACAGCTGCTAATCCAACTAAATTGAGACCTTGGACTGCACATGGAACCCATTCAGTTTGGATGTTGTCTGGAACAAATTTAATAAATGAATTTAACTAACCACAGTTCCATCAGCATTTGACGTAAACGTACATCTGCATCAAACTTAATGAGTTGTGATTGTCAACTGATCAATACGAGTAATATGAGGTGTTGAATACTGAACCCATAAAATTTTAACAACTTTGGATCCAAATATTTTAATAAATTCTTCAAATATACTAACAGATAGATAATAGTGTCATATCTGTCTGTTAGTTTACTGTTGCTTACCTTTCCCTGATTTACCATATTTTCGAAAATGTTCTTTTAGAAATGGATCAAATTCAGCTAAAAGATCAATACAACCAATAAAGTTTTCATTATAAGCATAGTTGTGCATTTGAGTGTTACCACAAAACTCTAAACCTTCCTCAGCAAGAAATTGGTTACAGCTATCACTCGTTATAATTCTTCAATCTAGTTTTTTGTCTTCTTTTTGTATTTCTAAATCAATTCTATTATACTTTTGGTACTGGATCCCAGAAGTTAAAGCACTGAGATATTACCCTGGCATTGCATGGGTTGATATTCTTGAATTCGCATTTCTCCAGTCATCAAATCCTAATTGAAACGTATTTAAAAGTTCATTTGGTACCAAACAGTTTGCAAATATATCAATAAATTTTTCCAGTTTTCATTTCCAGATGGAGATAATATGAGCCGAACTCTTCTGAACTATTTCTCCGTTTGCCAATCATCTGGCTAGGTGTTCTGCATATATCGTAATTGAACTCCATAATTTCTTCCTTTCAACCGGAAATCGGAATCTTTATTTTGAGAAGGAAAGTTTTTGGCAAAATATTTAATGAGATCTAAAGTAATCTTCCATGTAGTAGGATCGGCATTGTAATTAAAGTTAATATTCACTTCTCTTAAGCTTTCATCATGTGTTCAAATGGGAGAACGCATAGTTTCAATTGTTAATATTTGATTCGTATTATAATTATTGCTTCTCACTCCAAGGTATATGCTTTCTTTTGTGTCCGTCTAACATTTTACTTTACAAAATTGAAATACATTTAAAGTGAAAAACAAAAACAATATAAATGTAATATAGAGATATAAAGAGACTTGTCACTATAAAGAGACTTGTCACTTTTTTTCAGACTTCTCTCAAACGATTATTTAGTTTTTATATATATCT
>NC_088930.1:18262500-18342500 GCF_038396675.1 Hydra vulgaris
AATTATTGGCAATTACGTAAGTGGAGTGTCACAAAAAAGTATTTGTGATAAATATCGCGTGAAAAAATGGACCGTATCAAGACTATGTTCCAAATATCGTTCTACGGGAAGTTGGCAGCAGATAACAAAGGTGGAAGACCGCGTTCCACCACTTCTAGAGAGGATTCTATGATCGTCAAATCCAACATGAAGGATTCCTGAATATCATCAGTCGAGATACAAAAGCAATTAGAGCTGCCTGTATTGGACCGAACAATCAGACGACGTGCTGTTGAAGCCGGATTGTTTATTTGACGCCCTGAAAAGAAACCGCTGATTTCACTAAAAAACAAGAAGAAAAGACTCCTGTTTGCTACATCTCATTTTGACTGGAATGTGCAGAAATGGCGAACTGTCCTGTTCAGTGATGAATCGAAGTTAAACATCATTGGGAGCGATGGCATTTGCCGTGTACGTCGACCGGCCGGAAAACGCCTCGATTTACGTTACTGCCATAAGACCGTGAAGCATGGTTGAGGCAATGTAATGGTCTGGGGGTGTTTTTCTGCTAACGGTCTAGATCCAATACATCGAAACGATGGAATAATGGACCGTTTCATGTATAAAAATATCCTGAAAGATGTTATGTTACCTCATGCTGAATGGAATATGCTAATAAAATGGGTTTTTCAGCAAGACAACGATCCGAAACACACTGCAAAAGTAATCAAGCAGAGGTTTCAAGACAACCACCTATTGGTGATGGATCGGCCGCCTCAATCTCCGGATCTCAACCCTATTGAGAACCTGTGGGAGATCGTCAACCGCAGAATTAATCGTAAAGGTGTTCGTAATAAGGACCAACTCTCTGAAAAAATCCAAAAGGCCTGGGCAGCGATTCCACAAAGTTTCATTGATCACCTGATCGAATCTATGCCTCGAAGGTGCAAGGCTGTGATCGACAACAAAGGGTTCGCCATGAAATATTGATAGCGAAATACAGCTCGGTCAACATTTTGTCGAGTTGCACTTGTTTTGAAGAAAATCAACTTTTTTTAATACTTTTGATTAATTTATTAATTTTTGTGTACAAATAGTGAACTTTGTGATGAATAAAACTTGAAGAAATTAAAACAGTTACATAGTTATTTCTCTATATTGAAAAAATGCAGCACTTTTATATAAAGAAAACTAAATTAGCTTTATTTGGTTGCACTCGTTTTGTCCGATACTGTATATATATATATAAATATATATATATATATATAAATATATATATATATATATAAATATATATATATATATATATATATATATATATATATATATATATATATATATTTATATATATATATTTATATATATATATATATATATATGCATATATATATATATATATATATATATATATATATATATATATATATATATATATATATATATATATATATATATATATATATATATATATATATATATATATATATATATATATATATGTAAATATTTAAGATACATATATATATTATATATATACATATATATATATTATATATATATATTTATATATATATATAAGATATATATATATATATATTTTATGTATATATTATATATATATAATATATATATATAATTTATATATATAAATATATATATTTTATGTATATATTATATATATATAATATAATATATACAATATTTATATATATATATATATATATATATATATATATATATATATATATAAAATATATATATATATAAGATATATATATATATATATATATATATATATATATATATATTACATACACACACACACGCACATGTATATATATATATATACACATACATATATATATATATAACATATATATATATATATATATATATATATATATATATATATATATATATATATATATATATATATATATATATATATATATATATATATATATATATATATATATATATATATTTTATGTATATATATATATAAGAAAAAACAGTAAAATTAATTAAAAATTTTGGAGACCAACATTTATTTAAAGGCTGTTTTTGTTTTTAGTTGAAACTATTATTTTTAATATTTCTTAGGTCTTATCGGCACGACAATGGCAATATTCTATAATCTAATATATAAAAGAGAACCTTGGTCACTCGGTCCATCATACTTTATTTTGGTTGTTGCAACATCTTTTATGATTTGTGGGTTAGTTATTCATTTTTTTATAGGAGACGTTAAGTTATTTGGAAAAAAGTTTTGCGTTGATTCGCCTGTTACATATCGCTACACAATGACAGAAAATGGCGAAATGTTGGGGGTTGTTTAAAAAAGAAGATATGTAGGAGGTTCCACTAGGATCAATGAGGTGCTGAAAGGTTGTTTTATCGAATATTTGATTATAGCAACTCATAAGGTACTAAACCGCCAATCAAAAAAATAAATTTATAATTTTAAACTTGATTACAAATGTTGTAAATATTAAAAGTTAATGACGTAAAGCATCTAGAGATAATTTTCAGCCTTCACGATTTACCAAAGCTACAAATTGTTAAAAAAATCAGTAAAAAGAAAGAGGAAAAATCTTTATCTATTAACTGTTAAATAAACTATTAACTGTTATATAAACTATTAACGTCTTTAGCGGACATCTCCTATTAAATGCCATTGAAAAAAGAAAAACTTTGTTATTCGCATACAAAACAATGTTTAAATAATATTTCGACAAAATTGTTATTTTAAATTTGTAAGTGTGAAATTATAAGGTAATAAATGTAAAACTTAAGAGTAAACGTAAGATATTATGATTTAAAAAGATGTTTTGAGTTTTCAAAAAAACGCAGACCAGATGTCATACTGATTTAGGTAGAAATTTGAAGGAATACTGCTAAATTGACTGATTTATACCTGTTGCAACCTAAATCCTGTAGCAGCATTCCCTTGTATGTTTCATCTAAATCAGCTAATGCAGCAGCACTCTCTTACATTTCTACCTAAGTCAGCATGATATCTCGGCTGCTTTTTTTAAAAAAACTCAAAACATCATTTTAAATCATAGTTAACTTGAAAAAAAAAGAGGAAAATTTTGAAATGTTTGAAACCTTTGTAAGCTTTAATCAAAGCGGATTACTCTCTTAAAAGTTTAGATAATTTTTTAACAACTGTTACAACTATCAAGTAATAATCCCAACATGTATTGCTTTTCATTTCTCAATCTTGAAATGCAAGAATCAAATATGTGACCATTCTACTGCTCTGTCGATCTCAGCTTAGAGAGTGATGCTGTCCGATTCATTTTTAATTATTTTAATAATTTTATTGTCGTCAGCATACAGTTTCTAATGATAAGCGATGCTGTACGGCAGGTCATTAATGAAGATTACGAAGAGTAATGGGCCCAAGACCGAGCCTTTAGGCACGCCACTAGTGACCGCTTGCCATTCAGATGTAATGCCGTTAAATAATACTCGTTGACTTCGGTCGCGTATCTATGCTAAGATCCATTCTAAGAGCGCGCCTTGAATACTGCAGGCTCTTAACTTACGAAGAACGCGTTTATACGGTGCTTTGTCAAACGGCTTCGCAAAGTCTGTTTCTGTCTGACGTCTGCTGCGTGGCTGCAATGAATCGCTTCCGTTATGATGTCCCGTGTTTCTGACAGGTTTGAGACGCAACCATTGTGATGAAAAAAGCTATACAGTGGTCTACTATGCTTGTTTGAAAAATACTTTCCATCATTTTGCATGGAACAGATGTGAGCAAGATAGGCTGGTAGTTTGATGCATTTACTATACTCCCCATCCTGAAATAAGGCGCTACATTTGATCTTCTCCACAAATCGGGAACTACACCAGTCGCGAACGAGCACTTGTAGATAAGCGAAAAAGGTTTGGCAAAGGTAGCTGCACATTTACAAAGGAACCCTGGATGTAAGACGTCGTAGCTGGTTAACTTTCTTTCATCAAGGTAGTGAAGGTACTATTGTACTATATCGATAGAAGAAATTGTTGGATTGACAACACAATTTGCTTCAGTGCAACTTTTAAAAGCTGGCATTAGACCTTCGGGCTCCAAAGCAAAAACCGATTGAAAATAGTTATTCAACAATGAGCATATAACCGGTATCGATAGTGCTACTAACTATTTCTAGCAATCTAATAATGTTGAGGCTCTGTTTGCATTGTACATGTGCATGTAAGCAATAAAGGCTTGCTTTTGGAATTTTGGCGAGTTTTTATTTGTAGTTGTGCCTGGCAGATTTTAAAATTTGAGTAACGTTTTTGCATGCAGTGCAATATGACTCTTTGAGTAATTTGTGCGTATTGTGACCTCCATTAATGTACTTGGTTCAAAAGGCGCGTAAAGCCTTGACCATCTTAATAAGATCTGATGTTACCCAGTGCTTCTGTTTCTCAGTAAAGGGAGTTGTTGTTGATGAGATGTATAGTTTGACGGCTATGATGTAAAATTCAACCAACGGGCCCGCTCTGAAATCTAACTATAAGCTTTTTAACAGCTTGATAATTGAAACCAATTGATCGTTTTTAAAGGATTTAAATTGCTTGTTTAAAAAAAAATACCTAGCAAAAAAAAACATTTAAATGTTACAATAAAGATTTAAAGTTTTTACTAGCTACGTTTTTTCTTTTTTCTCTTTATTCTTTGCCTCCACAGCAGCACCTTCTGAAGTAGCAGGATTGCCTATTTTTTATTAAGTTTTAGATCATAATTTTTTTCTGATCTCCTGCAGCTAATTAGAACTAATTACCTGAGCACATTAATAACAAAAATCTTTACCATAAAATATGCGCACCAATTTTTTTTCAGTGTTTTGATGTTTTTAGAAATTTAAGCTTTTTTAAAAATTCTCTCCATTTTGTTTGTTATAGTATTTACTATGTTAATATATGCTATGTATATAATATCTATAAAACTTCAAAAGTGTTTTATTTTGTATTTTAATAAATTGAAAAAGATTAAAAAAAAAAAAAATAGGGTCAGTGGTTGGATTTAAACCAAGGCGGTTTGCATTTGAAACGCTGCAAGCTAACCTCTTCGGTCACTGAGGTGTATTGTACAGCAAATGTTTTAATAGTATTTAACAAATAAAAGACTTTATTGGCAGATAAATACTATAGATCAAAATTAAGGAGATGTGACCGCCATGCAATTTTCTAGTAAAAGTTAAACGGTAAAACTTGATATATGTTTAAACATTACATAATTTGAATTCTACATAAGTTTGATATTTGCATACACTTTTGTTAACATCTTTTTTTATAAAAAAAAGGTTGCGACTCTTTCTCGCCATTACCTCGGTTGCAATGGCTGTCAAGAGTTCTGTATCAAACACGCTTGAAAGGGCACTACTACTTCTATTAAGTTCAGCCTTATTATATAGAAAATGACAATTTTTGTCCGTTTATTACTGATTATAAACGGAGATAGATGGCTATTTAAGTTATAATTTATAATTGATATCGGACAAGAATAGTCCGATAGCAAAACGCAACCTAAAACTTAAATTAGATTTATAGAATTTAAGTTAAACTTCGAAAAAAAAAACTTTCTCCAATTTATGTTTTAGATTTCTATAAAAATGTGTTCATAATATTTTTATTCAATATATAATCTTAGGGCTAAAAAATAATTCAAAAGTAATGATAATTCAAGTAATGATAAAAAAGAAGTTTAAAAGTAATGAAAATTGAAAGCAAAATTCAAATTAATTTTGCAATTATCTTAAATTTTGGATTCAAGATGCTGGTGTATATCCTAGCGTTAAACGATACAAAGTCAAGTGTGTGTTTCTTTTTTTCTGGGGGGAAGGGGTTGAAAGAGGTTTGTCATACCTCCCCAAAGTGGACAATTTTCAAGTTATATTTGATTTTTAAAGGAATATAGTAGGGTATTTGACACATTTTAGTTAAGTGATAATGTGATAATAGTTACTTTTTAAGGGTTCACCTCCCGCTCATTTTTTTTTAGAATCGCCTCTGCGCACAATAAAACTGTTTTGAAAACAATTTGAATAAATATCCCCAACCATGCAGCAAAACAGGTTTGTCTAAAACTGATTTTAATGCCTAAGAACTTAGCCCAAGCAACATTACAAATGAAGCGGAAAAGTGAATGAATTCTGTCTCAAGTGATACTAATTTATTGGAAAAAAAACTAACTTTTTGCGGGTAAATTTGCAGAATCACGGATAAATATGAAAAACTGTATAAACTTTTAACTGAGTTTAATTTTAACTGAGTGCGATTAAAACTAGAAGAAGTAAAAAATACAGACAATTTACGTTTGGAAAAACTTCTCATTGAAATAAGATTGCCTGTGGCGTTTAAACTTCACGCCAGCAGAGCAGTACATGCTCTGCTGACGTCTCTGACCAAGTTCTTGCTAACAATTTAAAGAAATATAGAAACTCTTACTACAATTTTTTTTGCAGGATCTTGGCGAGCGTCCGAAAATTGAAAATGATAATCAAAGTAACAGTCTAATTGAGCTCAAACACAACATATAAAACTTAATAATTTGAGCAGCCATGACGCAGTGGTTAGAGTTTTGGCTCAGAACCTAGAGGTCCGAGGTTTGACGCTGGCTCTACCCAATAAGCGATATTGGTAAGGAAGGAGGCGTGAACTTTAAGTTAAATGCTCTGCCGCGGTGCTACGCGATTAGACCGTAAGGACTTCTGGAAGCACCTAAATAACCAAATAAAAAAAAAAAAAAACATAAAGCAAAATTGTTTTTTCATCATTGTGGAACAAAGAACACTTTCACTTAGAATACAGCATACTTACAGATAGTACATTTTGCAACATATACTTCCTCTTTCCAAACGAAGAAAGAGAATAAGGTATTATTTTTGACCTTATTATAAGGTATAATAAGGTCAAAAACTTTTGATCAAAATTTCATAAAGCTTTATTATTAGACTTACAATTATTGTAATAGTTCTCAACAATTGTATTCTCCTCTAGGACAAGAAACAAACAAAAGTTTTTATTAGTAAAAAAGAAGAAATGGAGTCTAGCAAGTTTGTAATAAAAGTTCTTACTAATTTGGTTCGAACATTGGGTTGACAAGGAATCAGGGGCGGATCCAGCATTTTTTGAAAAAAATTGCAAAAAACGCTGGATCCGCCCCTGATCCCTTGTCAACCCAATGTTGATCCTGGAAAGCCCCAAAATTTTCGTCCTCCTTACCCCAAACGAGAGAGCAACAAGTTGATAAAATGTTTTTTGTAATAATCTTAACTAGACTTATATTTATTGATAAATTTTAGGTTTTATAGTATAATCTCTCAGCGTTCAAAAATTATGACCATATAAAATTTGTAACCCCTTCAAATTGAAGGAAGGGGGGGGGGAGTGGGTTCCAACTTTATATGGTCATCATTTTTGAACACTGAAGTATTTCACTATGATATTTAAATTTATCGATGATTACAAGTCTAGTTAAGAAAAGTTAAAAAACTATTTTACCAATTTTTTATGAGCTCACTCGTTTGGGGCAGGATGGGGGAGAAATTTTGGAGCTTTTTGTTTTCAAGCACCAACCATTGCAATTTTTCGAAAAGAATCCTTACTTGACATAAGTATAAACATATAAATGTTTGGAGTTTGCTGCATGTGTGGAAGTAAGCTATCTCAAAAACTCAATAATGCTGGATCCGCCCCTGCAAGGAACCACGTATTGTGGAGATAATCGGAAAGAAAATGTAAATTTTATAAAGTTGGTATATTTTATGTTGAAACATAATTTTGCACTTAAAAGAAGATTGAGAAACACAAAAACTACAAAATATCACGTGAAATATTATATGAGCAGTCGTGACGCAGTGGTAGAGGTTTAAACCCCACCTTTGGGCAAGCTTTGAGACATCAGTTAGGAAGGAGACATATATATATATATATATATATACATATATATATATATATATATATATATATATATATATATATATATATATATATAATATATATATATATATATATATATATATATATATATATATATATATATATATATATACATGTATATATATATATATATATATATATACATATATTATATATATATATATTCATATATATATATATATATTATATATATATATTCATATATATATATATATATATATATATATATATATATATATATATATATATATATATATATATATATATATATAAGACAACTGTAATATTAAAGAAAAAATTGTAACCATATGGGAGGTAACTGATAAAACAGGTAGCTCCAAAACGCTCTGATGACAATCCTGGTATGCAATGTTCAAGAATTATCTTTCAATACATGCTTTATTGCTGATCATTGAACCTTTTTCTTTTTTTTGGCAGTTAAATAAAAACCTTCACAATAAATAATGTTAAAAAAAATGTATTTTTAATTGCCTAATAATGGAAAAAATACAAATGGTAATTAATTTTATGCAGAATTAAAAGTTTTTATAAATTTACTTATTGTGATCCTTCAACAAACATTTTTTTCAAAAAGTTTTTTCAAAGCTTTCAAGCTAATGGCTTCAGCACAAGTGTCTGTTTCAAGTGATGAAAGAACATTTAACATCATAAGTATGTTAGTTAAAATCGACCGAGGCAAAATACTTCTTCTTAAAGGTGTCATAAGTTATTGTGAAGAATTAAAAAGAGAAGCCGAAATAACCCCTTAAAGAATACAAGATGTAAAATAATTGATACATTGTGTCATTGTAACATAGATTAAATACTATCTATTTCTTTTTTATTATAAAAATATAAAATTATTTTTTTAATTTAAAAAAAACTTTTTAGTGATATTAAAAACAAATATTTTACTCCATTATAATTTTAAAGCTCAAGAGTATAGAAATCTAACTTTAGTCTTTTTAAATATATCGTAGAGTTTTTCTATTGATTTCGATTGAGTTTTCCACTATTGATTGCCAAAATAGTGTTTTTTTTAATCCAAACAATTCCCATAATGCACAATTATAATTGCCGTTCTTGTTTTACAAGCATGCTTGTTCAATTCACATTCGTTATCGTATGTCATGTTATCAGAACCACAAACAGTCGTAACATTTTGTGGACACGGCCATTTGCAATCTATAATGCAGTATATATATATATGCAGTATATATATATGCAGTATATATATATATGCAGTATATATATATGCAGTATATATATATATGCAGTATATATATATATATATATATATATATATATATATATATATATATATATATATATATATATATATATATATATATATATATGTATATATATATATGTATATGTATATATATATATATTTATACATATATATACATATATATATATATATTTATATATATATATATATATATATATATATATATATATATATATATATATATATATATATATATATATATATATATATATATATATATATATATATATATATATATATATATATATATATATATATATATATATACAGTATTGGACAAAACATTTGCAACCAACATCGAACAATGCTAAAAAGTGTTCCTAATTTTACATGTCTTAAAAACAAAACGAACTATACTACCACTGCAAACAGTTCAGGAGTCTGGAGTCATAGCATGCCATGACATGAGCAATCAGCTGACAGGTGACAGCACACAGGCAAAATTTCGTTCACAAGTGCCATTTTGCAGCGGACAAAATAAGTGCAACTTTTTCGGTTTGTTTCATTTTCTTAAGTCTGGTCCGTGTCAACGTCACAGAAGTTTTTTAATAATTAAAGGAAGTATCCAGAAGTTTCCAGAAGCATGCAGAAGCTTCCAGAAGTTTCCACAAGAAGCATCTGGAAGCATCCAGTAGCATCCAGAAATATCCAGAAACATTCAGAAGCATCCAGACGCGTCCAGAAAATTATTGACGATTACGTAAGTGGAATGTCACAAAAAAATGTTTAAGATAAATATCGCGTGAAAAAATGGACCGTATCAAGACTATATTCCAAATATCGTTCTACGGGAAGTTGGCAGCAGATAACAAAGGTGGAAGACCGCGTTCCACCACTTCTATAGAGGATTCTATGATCGTCAGATCTGTCAAGAAGGATCCCTGGATATCATCAGTCGAGATACAAAAGCAATTAGAGCTGCCTGTATTGGAACGAACAATCAGACGACGTGCTGTTGAAGCCGGATTGTTTTCTCGACGCCCTGCAAAGAAACCACTGATTTCACTAAAAAACCAGAAGAAAAGACTCAATCTCCGGATCTCAACCCTATCGAGAACCTGTGGGAGATCGTCAACCGCAGAATTAATCGTGAAGGTGTTTGTAATAAGGATCAACTGTTTGAACAAATCCAAAAGGCCTGGGCAGCGATTCCACAAAGTTTCATTGATCACCTGATCGAATCTATGCCTCGAAGATGCAAGGCTGTGATCGACAACAAAGGATTCGCTACGAAATATTGATAGCGAAATACAGCTTGGTCAACATTTTGTCGAGTTGCACTTGTTTTGTCCAGAAGGAAATCAACTTTTTTTAATACTTTTCATTAATTTATTAATTTTTGTGTGCAAATAATGAACTTTGTGATGAATAAAACTTGAATAAATTTGTCTCTAAACAGTTACACAGTTATTTCTCTAAATTGAAAAAATGCAGTACTTTTATATAAAGAAACTAAATTAGCATTATTTGGTTGCACTCGTTTTGTCCGATACTGTATATATATATATATATATATTATATATATATATATATATATATATATATATATATATATATATATATATATATATATATATATATATATATATATATATATATATATATATATATATATATAAGATTGATTAGAAAGTGATAATTAATACGTAATAACAATAACCTTTGCATAAATCTTTATCGTTGTTCATGTTATTCTTCAAAGTTGTGCTTACTGTTTTATTTTTTTCGCAGTTCTTCATGATCATTAAGCACTCATTAGCGTAAACGTTCCCATCACTACCGCAGACTGGCTTCATCATTCTTCCGCACTGATTTAAACACTTAAAATCATCTAATCACAAAATATGTTTTATTATATATACAACATATATTACTAAGAAATGGTTAAATAACTTATTGCATAACTTACTATAACATCACTTTTTGTCTTCAATAATTAAATAATAATAATTGTATAAAGCTATAAAAATTTTAAAATATTAAAGATCATACTGTTAATTAGCCAAAGTAATCAAAATTACTTTTACATCAATTGGCAGAAAGCATGTTATTACCGTTAATATGTTCCTTTTTTAATGGACCAAACTACTATTTGCTAATTTTCAGAGAGTGGGTACTATTCTAGAATTAAAAGATTCATGAATGATTTTTGTAAGTGAAAAAAAGATTTATATCTTTTTCATGTACTCTTTTTACTTTGAATATTTTAGCTATAACGGCTTTTAATAACTCTGCGCTTACCCCCTCCTACTCACTTTGCTGCGCTGCTGAAATAAATGTAAAAGTAAATTTAGAACAATTTTTTGGACATGTTTATACTTACTGATGTTTTGCGTTGACTTAAACTTACCCTGATGATGGGTTGACACAAGCAATATGATTTAAGAAAAACTATTATAAATATATTGAAAACTGAATATGAACTTTTGATAATGTTTTTTTGATCAGTCTAGGTTCTTCTTATATTTTTTCCGTGGAAAATAAAATAAAACATAAGATTCCGAAAAGTAACTCATCAAAGAAAAAAATATGGGCTATCTTGTGCCGGTCTGGACCGATCTTGACCCTACTCTAAAAAACTTATTTAAAAAAACGCTTACTTTTCAGACATTTTCCACTTCTAACAGCAACAATGGCTTTTTTTATCGAACATGCTTTTTTTCTTAACTCACATTCGTTTAAATAAGTGTTGCCATCGCTACCGCATAAATGCTGTTCTTCTTTGTTACATGGTATGGGGCACCTTGAATTTATATACTGAACTAAAATAAAAATAAACAAAATTATAAAAAGTGAATATAAATAGTTAGAAGTAAGTCAATATTGAAAATATTTAAGAAAGAATTTGTTAAATGTTTTCTGATTGTCCAAGAAGTTAGACATTATTTTATTGTTTACTATCAGAACTGGTAAAATATAAAATAATGATAGTAAACAGTTTAAAAACAAGCTTTTTTTTTCAAGATTTCATAAAAAGAAAATTTTTTTTTCATAAGCCATAAGAAAAGAGACCAACGTTGTTGGGTTTATAGAAGCAGAAAAAAAAAATGCAACAAAAAGAAATTAAAATTTTTTAAAATAATAATAATGCTAGCATTTATCATAATAAAAATACAATACTGACGTCTAAACATTTAATTAGCAAAGAAAAATATAATGCTGCCAAATAGAACAACACTGCTTCGTTTGCTAATGTTACAAAGGAAAACAACATAAACAATGGAATTTCAAATAACATGGTTACAAGTGTTCTTACTGAATAAGCAAATTTGGAGGATGACAGTAATGCAACTAATAAAGCACTGACTATCCCAAAAGTGTCATGTGATGATATAAAAATTAATGTCAAAAAGTGTCATGTGATGATATAAAAATTAATGAAAAACTAAGAATAATAGAAAACTCTCTTTCTACTATTTCCGTATCTAGCTGGATCAACAATAAGTATAATGTATCGCGTTTATGTTACCAACTAAATATTTTAATTATTTTAAGATCAATAAAATTTGTCAATCAACTTAGGATTAGTGTTTAAGATTTCTCGATGTTTTTTTATTCTCGAGAATTGAGAAATTGAGAATGAGCTTCTCGAGAATTCTCGAGAAATTTCGATAAATGTCAAAATCGTAATTTTTAAAAAATGTTAAGATAATTTATGTTCATAAAATGTATATGGACAAACATTGGATTAAAAAAAACAGCAGAGTAACAAATATACAAGTCAATTAATATGAGAAAAAAATGGTATAAAAATATGACGAAAAAAATATATACTCTAAAATATACAAGTTTTTAATTATTATTTATTTAATTAGTTAATTTTTAAAGAAAAAAATACTAATACAAAAATGTGAAACGAAAACTGCAATTAGACAAATTATAAGCACATAAGTAATAACTTTTATTTATTGTTTTTGAAGCAATATTTTAAAAAACATAACGCATTCAATGACGTGTTTGACAATCTATTTCTTTTTTTTGTAACAAAATCATTAGCAGCCGAGAAATTACGTTCGTTTTGCCTTGAAGTTGATTTTATTGTAGATAATACATCTTTTAGATTTTCCAAATTTTGTGACCTTATTCCAGTTGTTTGGAATATGCTGCATTCTTTTTTAAGTGTCTGATAAAGATTCTGGTTATCATTAGCGCAACGTTTGCATGGCATAATTTCTTTTGTTGTATTTGTACAGCTAAATTTATAGCAGCATTATTTACAGCATAATTTCTTTTGTTGTATTTGTATAGCTAAATTTAGTTGTTCTTCAAGTGATAGCTCAGTGTTGACATTGCTGCTAGTGGACGTTTCTTCAGTTAGATCTTCTTCGGAATCGGATGACCCATACAATATATCGAATATTTCTCTAGCAGTTTTATAAGTATCATTTTTTGACGAAGGTTTTAAAAAAGAAGAAGCATATTTTTCATAATTTGTTGGGTTATGTAAAAGTTTGTATAAAGATGCAGCATTATCATTTCTCCTTTTACTTATTTCTTCTTTGATATTGTTTAAGAATTCTCTACTTATTTGGTTTTTTCTACATTTTGCCTCTAATTTATTAAATATAAATTTTAAGGCTCCTTTGGCCGTTAATAATGTTACATCTGCTCGACTTAAAGCTTCTACAGTTATTCGTGTTGGTTCTAATACAGCTAATAGAATTTCGGCCGTTTTATGTAATTATCTTTCCGCAAGTGGTTTAAATTTAGTTCACTTAATGCACATTTTCCCACAGCTTTTGATTTTTAAGAACCGTTTCACCATTATTTCAATTGTATTCCAGCGTGTTTTACAGTCCAGTAGCAAGGCCAATTCTTTTTGTACTTGGTCTTTTACATATTTTTGTAGAACACCATTTTTCATTGGAGAATTTTTAAAGAGTTTTACGATTTTTCGTATTTCTACAACAGCATCTTTAATTTGGGATTTAAATTGAAAGTTTTTGCTAGGTAACACGTCAATTTCCAAATTAAAGTCATCTTCTTCTGTACTTTGAATGCTAGCATCATTGTCGCTATCTACTGTCTCATGCTCGTCTACGGATTTTTTTATTTCATTTTTCGTTTCAGCGTAAAATGTTTTCAAAACTGCTAGATGAATGGCATGATTGTAGCATAATTGCTGCAAGACAGGCGGTAATCTACCAAATTTCTTCATAACCGCAGCACCATCGTTCATAACAGCCACAATATCTTCTTGTAAAGATAGACCAAACTCTTATAATTTTTGCGATAGTACTTCCAAAGTTATTTCTGATGTACAGCTTCCTTCGATAAAAATCAAACCAAGGTTAAATGAATTATTTTCATTGTTTCTGTATAAATGAACACCCATGAATCTACGATTTTTAACGCTTGTCCATTCGTCAATAGATATGTTGAACTATCTTTCTTTGTCCTTTAGTTTCTTTATAATCTGTACTATCTCTTCTTTCTTGCTATAGAAAAATTTCACCATTAATTGACTCACCTCAGAATGATTTCGAGGTAATCTGAATCCCCTGGCGGTCATACTTTGCCTTATAAATTCAATTTTAGTAATTTCATTGAACGATATACCGCCCTCAGCAACCAATTTAGAAATCAATTCAGCCAGGATTGGTCGTTTTAAAAACTTTAAAATAGTTTGATTAGTTAGATTTTCATTTTATTCTGTTTATTTTGATGAGACGTAAAACTTTTTAATACGCGAGTATTTGTGGACATTTTCAAGACGTCTTCGCATACCAATCGTTGCTGAACCTTTGCATAATAATTTTCTTGTACATAAATTGCAATGTGCCTCATCGTTGTTTATTTTAAAATATAACTGAACATCTTTGTAAGTCTTGCACTTGTCGTTGTTGCTCATTTTTTCTATAAAAACTAGAATAAATAAATAAAATAAATTACAGATAACTTTTTGTAAGATCGTTTGAAAGAATCAGACATATCATAAATTTCTTAAAAAATTTAATCGTTCTTTTCTTATATAAAATATAAAATATTGCAATAAGTTATTACTCGAAAACTCTTGCTATCATAGTATTAGTATTTAATGGAAAAAAAACCAGAAAACCTTGAAAACCTTGAAAACCAGAAAACCAAGAAAACCTTGCGCAGCATTTGGCTTACGCACATGCGAAGAACATAGAACTATAATTTGAATTAGATAAATCATTAAAGCAAATAATAATTTCAATTTTTTCCTCGAGAATTTCTATTCAATTTCTCGAAATTGAGAAATAAAAATAATGACTTTTTTTCGAGAAATTCTTAAGAAGATATTGTGCATTACTAAGCACAAAATCTTCTTAAGTTTGGGAAGTGTAATCCAAAATCTAATTCTTCTTTTAAAGTGACGACTTAAGAAATTAGATTGCAATTCTTGCAAATTCTTGTTGCTGACGCTGTACTTAATTTAGAGTGTGAAGACATCTCTGCATGCAAGTCTTTCCTGAAAAAGCTTTACTTGTATACAAAAAGCCAAAAATCCAGTTAGAATGATTTTTAATTTCTTTTTGACCACCAAGGAGTGTAATAAGTAGATAAGATCCTGAAAATAGTCTTACTTTACTCGCCTCTACATAAGGTAAATTAATGAACATAGTATAGCGACTAAAAACCTTGTAAAGCAAAACCTGTTATCTTGGCATTGACATGGTTTTCTCAGATAAAGATCTTGAATATCATATCTTCTTAAAGTATTGGATATCATTACTGAAGGTTTAAGTAATAACAATTCGTTGCTCGTTGCATTTCTGTCTCATCTCAAATTAGCTGGCTATAGATTTTGCAATAAGATTTTTGATTGGTTCAAAGATTTTCCAAACAGTTGGAAGCATGAAGTTTTCTTAACAATGTCTTTGTTGAATGGATGGACATCTTAAACGTTGTTCCTCAAGGATTGGTTGTCGAATTCTATTTTTGCTTTTTATCAACAAGGTACGGTACCTTGTTGATAAAAAGCAAAAATAGATTAGTTAAAACATTTGGAAACTATTTGCGGTTCGCAACTATTTTATTTAGGTGGCTTAAAAGCCATAAAGTTGCCGTAGATGAAATCATTTATAAACTTGGCGCATGTTAAGGAGGACATTGATATTTTTATCCTTGGTGCATAAATTTGGAATAAATAAATTCAAGGCTCTGAAGTTTTGCTATGGTCAATACAACTTGACGATAATAAACATTTGGTATCTTAATCACCAATAAACTCAAAGGGTTGCAACATATTAGCATAGCGAAATCTGCACTTTGAATAGTCAGTAGAACTTTAAAAAAAAAGTTATCTAAGTATGCTCGTGAAGCTCCACACAGCGGTCCTCTTCGCGGTGACAAGCATAAAATTAAACAAGAAGTTACCAGAAATAGAGTAATACACAAATATTTCTAAATATTAATTCGAATGATAAATAAACATGTGTATTTTAAACTAATGCACATTTTAAATAGAAAAAACAAACAAAAAAAGCCCTGTTTTTAAGTTACATATGTTTGCTAAAAATTGATAAAAAAGTTATTGCTTTTAGCAAATATTAAAAAAATTTATCTAATTGTTAATAATGAATTATCAAAAAGACAAAACAAGTTAAATGCTTTAAACAGTAAAATATATATATATATATATATATATATATATATATATATATATATATATATATATATATATATATATATATATGTATATATATATATATATATATATGTCTTCCATCTTGTTATTAGAAAATAAGGTATACGCCTTCCATCTTTTTATTAGAAAATAAGGTATATGCCTTCCATCTTGTTATTAGTATTACACGTTTTTTTACAACTATTACAAACGAAAAATATTAAAGGTTGTATTAAAAGGTATACTGTAGATTGTCAATTTAGTAAAAACTGGCTGTACGTTTTTCAGAGATGTAATTCAATAGTTTCCGAAATAAACAAAACATCTTAGCAGCTCAATACCACTAACAGTAGCGTTATGACACACTCTGTGGCCCGTAAAAAAAACTCATTCAATTAACAATTTTTCTGCAATTTCTGCAACCTTATAAATAATTCGGTGGCTCTAAATCCGATTATAGTATCAGTAGCCGTCGTTGCCGTCGTCGCCTTGTCGCCCTCTGGAATTTTTCTACTCTGTCTACCTTATTGCGACGCCTCCAACCAGTAATAACTGGTTTAATTAAATGCCGAAAACTTTAAAAGATGCATGCTTATTAAATTGTTGTTCAATTGCAATACTACTTGTCAGATGTTTAATTGCAACAAATTAGACTTCGTCACTGATTTAAAGGAATAAATTGTGCAATCAGAGTATTGGTTTCTCAGCCCTAAACAAATCATTATAAATTATCCGTAGTCTGCTAGCGGACACGCTATCAGACTATCTACAGAAATCAGTGACTAAGTCTAATTTATTGCAATTAAATGCACATTAATTACAACATTATTTTCACTACCCAGCCGGCACAGTTCAGAAAAAAGTTACGTTTGGTTTCTGTGGTGTATTTAAAACTTTTAAAAACAAAAAAAAAATAACACTCATCAAAAATGTTTTTCACTCCATGAAATTACTTATTACTATTTACCATAAACACCAATTAAAATATTAATGTTTTCACCGTTACGGAAACTTACTGTTATATTACAATGACTTTCCGTAAAGAAAGTGAAACCACTGATTAAAAGCATGCGACACTTAAATTTGACTTTACAACCTCAAAAAACACGTGTTAAACTTAAGTAAAACTCCCCGGAATATACGCGTGTTTTCGGTTTACGCCTGGATCATGAAAAACACGTGTCTATACAGGTTTTAATTCCGAAAAAGAAACTAGATGTGCCGGTTGGGTAAGATATGAAATTAATTTGTAATTTCATTAAGATGTGAAAAAAACAGTCCTAAGTCTCTACGAGTATATGCTTTAAATATACCAGAGCCGCAAACACTGGGGAGCCAGGGGGACACTGCCTCTTCCCCTCACTTTTTTTCTAAAGGACCCTTTTTTTTTCTTTTTTTTTCTTAGAAATTTCCAGATTTTTTTTAGAAATTGAAGCTTGTGCCCCTCACTTTGAAACCCGTGTCGTTGGCCATGTATACTAGAGCTTATTCCCTTTTTACTCGTTTTTTTATATTTAACCAATCATACCATTTTATAGTAATCTTTTTTTTAAAAAATGTTTATTAACCTTTTTAAACAATGTGTCTTCACTCACTATAAAAAGGTTTACCTAAACAATGTGTCTTCACTCACTATAAAAAGGTTTACCTAAACTAATTAATTAATTTTACACTACATTTATCTTTCTAAATTTAATTAAAAAAAAAAAAAAAAGCACATATAAATGTTGAATTTACTTCTTTACCTTATATTTGAGCATTTGTTATAGTTTTTAAACAGGAGTATTTAAATAATTGAGTTTTAAAACTATTTCTAAAACTTAATCAAGCAAGAGTAGATATTTAATTAGGAGTAGATCCATTAAACTCAGGATTTAATCGCAATTGAGAAACTGCCAATATTGGTTTTTATTTGGCGGAGAAATTAGAAAGTTTTTAAAAACGATTTTATATTGTTTTTTATACTACCATTTGAACGCATTTTATTTTGTTTTTTATACTACCATTTGAACTTCGCTCTTTTTCTGTTTAAAAAACATCAAAGAAATGTTAAGGCTCAAATTTAAGTTATTAAAAAGTGTAATACTTAAAATTTTATAATACAATGTAGGATAAATAAATGGAATAAATAAACTTACAGCAAATAATTACCAATAATAGTAAGAAAAAATATTTTTTCATTTTTCCAAAACTTTTAACGAACAATTTAAGTTCACTCATATAAAAAAAACAGAAAACATCTGAACAAACATTAAAAACGCGATTTCCTGTTAAACAATTATGCGCGTTTTATTGCCAAACAACGTTCGCTAAAAAGCTACTTGTAAACATGGGAAAATGTCAACACATAACAGCGGGGATGGACGTAAATTTGCATGTTTTTGTTATTTTTTTATGATGAATTCAGAGACGCATGCATCGGCAAGCACTGT
Organism: Hydra vulgaris; assembly: GCF_038396675.1. Taxonomy (NCBI): domain Eukaryota; kingdom Metazoa; phylum Cnidaria; class Hydrozoa; order Anthoathecata; family Hydridae; genus Hydra; species Hydra vulgaris. The sequence goes on from NC_088930.1 coordinate 18,281,738, forward strand.
TAAACTTGGACGTGTTTGTAATGGCAAAATAATGCTATTAGCCAAATTTACGCTTGAAGCCTGGGCCTGAAACTATCCGTTTTGTAGGAGAAAAAATAAAAAAAGGTAACTTAGCTTTAAAACTTTCACTGTAAAATAAAGCGGATTTTTGGGCTGCTGCTAATAAAAAAAAGGAACTAGTAGTTTTAGCTATATCCTACATTTCAAAATGATCAGATGAACGTGGGCTTCTGCTTTGTGTTTTAATATCTACTTTTTAAAATTGTACTTTATCGTCTTCATTGTGTAGAAGCTATTCAAAATGAATAATAAAAAGTTTCTAAACTGGTAGAATGAATCGGTATTATGGTTATATTTTTATAATTCATAGAAGTAATGAAGAGATAGCTCAACATTGTTATAGTTGCGTAAATATATATAAAAACTATTGGACAATTACAATATCCTTTTTTAAAAGTTGCGATTTCAAGTAACACAACAGCAGATTGTATATCAGTACTTTATGGTTTTTTAATAATTGCTTGGCTATATACTACACTGATACCCTCCAGTTATTTCACTAAAACAAGTTTTCTGCTCTGTAGCATTCATAAAGCTTTTTTTTTTTTTTATAGGCAAAATCTATTTTTTATATGAACAATAATTTAAGAAAATTTTCTTGTTGATAAGGTTTCGGCTGAGGACCATTTTGATGTTGCTGTAAGTAATCCATCGGGTATGCCTCCAAGAATATCAAGCGTACAATTTCGTTTTGTTTGTTATCTCAATTGTTTAAATTAGTTTGCATACAAAAAAAACTTCTGAGTTCTTTGACGCAACTCTTTCAGTGTCCCCGATACTGGCTGTCTCAGTTTTCTAGTGTCACAGCAAACATAGGACTTTATTTAAAGAACTAATTTTTTCTGACATGATTTTACTTTGAACGTAAAAGAAAATTAAAATAAATGTTTGACATTTATTATAAACGACACCATTTACATTTAAAAATAGACTTTTTTAAACTTTTAAATCAATATTTTCTTCAAAGATACAACTTTAAACTTAAACCAGCATTCTTAATCAAATAGATTTGACATTTGATAGAAACGAATTCATTTACATTTAAAAATAGACTGTATTAAATTTTCTTGTTATTTATATTGTTAACATTTTTATTTTTTCCCCTACAAGCAAAAATAAAACCACGCTATATTTCAATCGATTTTGCCATACTCCAATAAATTAATTTATTATGTTCCAGGTTTCAAAAATATAGTACTGACTACTTCGTCCTGCATTTATAAAAAATACACATGCCCGTTGCACCTTATTAAAAACTCTCCGCACAATTCTAGCTTTCTTGCGGTTGATAAATGAATGCAATGTAGCCTCTGTTTTACCTATTATCATCTAATTCCCTATTACCATCTATTTTACCCTCTGTTTTACCACCAAATCTTGTAATAGTTTGTCAATGTTCTTCAGATAGTGTTTTTACTGGGACCAATTGCATATGGTTTAAAACTCCAATATTTTCTTCCACGGAAGCATATTTTAAAACCTTGTATCCCACGTCATTTGTATTTTTCTAAAGTTTCGTTTTTCGTCTCCTGAGGTGACATGCGTGTAAATTTTTTTTTGTTTTTTTTTGTTTTTAGTTTTATCACCGTCCTTGATGGTTCGATGATGTATATTTAAAATAAAATTTCATTTTAGGAAAATAAAATTTCATTTGAAAGTTTAAAAAAGTTGGTTTTTTTGTGAAACAACTATTAGAAATGTTTTTGCGCTTTTTTATTAGTTGGTGTCCTAAAAAATCGTTTTGAATGAAACAAAAACATGTGAGATTCTATGGTTTCTTTGTTTGAAAAAAATGTTTTGTTCAGGGATCTGGAAATTAATTTTTTGTATCAAGAATGACTATTCCTCCTTTTTCAATTGGTAATTTTAAAACACCTCTTTTAATTAATTGGAGGTATTCTGCCACAAATATGCGGTATGCTTTATTTCTTACATAGTGATTTCATTAATAAGGTAGGTGGCGTGTTTAGAAAAACTTGCATTTCAGAGTTAAGTTTCAGTTTTTCAAACATTTGAATTGTTTTCTAAAGCTTTTAACAGCTCTCTACCGATTTGCGCTAGTAGTACAATGTATTATTGGGGTATATTTGGCGTGGAAAGATATCGCTTTTTTTATGCCTCAAGCGTATTTCTTTTTTTTTTCTTTATTAACTTGTCTCTATTTTAAATTTTCTTTAAGTTATCCTATAAATTTATCTTTAGTTTTTTAGGTGTTTTTTTATTTTTATTTTCTAAACAATGATATACATTTAAAACAAAAGGAATTAAAAATATTTTTGTATATCGTTTAAAATTTAGCTCTAAATCATTAATTTTAGTCATAATAAAAAAGCATTTTCATAGATAACGTTTTTACTGAGTTTCACTAGGCATTGTCTAAAATATTACCAGGTAAAAATTATTATGCAAAAAGAAAGCGCCGGATAGAAGAGGGCTGGTGGGTGGTAGCTCAGGGGACTACAAAGTTTTGATACCTCAATCTTTAATTAATTTATAAGAACTCAAGTTAATTTAAGTAAATTGACGACTTTAGCACTGTCTAAAACCTGCATTTAAAAAAATTCGTTTTGAACATAGAAAAATGCTTATTGTTTCAACGAAAAATCTTTAGATTTTTTCTTTGAAACAATTAGCACAGTAGTATTACACCGAAAAATAAATGTTATGTTTAGAGTTTGCTTTGCTTTAATATGCAAAGAAAATATGAAAGTGGGGCTTCTAAAAGGAAATTGAAGTAAGAAAGTGAAAATGAAAGTGTTATGGATCATAAATCCACCATGCATAATGATAAACTTAACTTTAAATTATTTTAAACTCCAAGTTTCAACATCTTTAACAAACTAGTTTTCCAATTTTCATCATCTTCAATAAAATATGTATTGTAATAGCTTTGATGTAAAACATTTGGTTTCCAGTCTCCCATCAAACATTTAAATACGTTTTTGGATTACGACTTTTATCTTAACATTATTTTGTGTGGATAACTTGTAATTTAAAACTTGTTTTGTTTTAGCTCATGCAACTGTGTGCATCCTTTGTTGACAAATTGAAGTGTTTTGACAACTTCTTTTTTCATGCAACAGCTTTCTAAGTTGTTCCCAGCTTTCTAAGTTGTTGGTTCTATTATTTTCAAGATAATAAAGTTTCTTGATTTTTTTTTCAGCATAGTTAACTCTCTAAATTAGAAACCTACCCGTGTCCCAAGTTTTTAGTGCTGCTTCAATTTAAGATCAAACACCCTTTTACTTTTTTTATATTTATTTTTATATATGAAAAAATAAGAACACTTAATAAAAAGGTATAACCATTAATTATCGAAACAATATATGATTACCGTTAAGAATTAAAGTGCTTAGGCCATTTTATGAGGCGCTAAGAAACATTAAGGGCAAAATTAGGTTGATAAAAATTTATTTATTGTGTAATTGGTGGATAGTTTGAGAATCATTAAGTAAAATAAACAAAAATTAAAATTTCAGTAACCATTTACGATGCATACAAAACTTCATTTACGATGCATACAAAACTTGTACTTAAATAATATATTTTAGATTATACTCGTATAACAAAACTATATAATACAGCATCGCCTACTTTTTTTTGTCAATTTTGTTGATTTTAACAGCAACAAAATGGCTGACCGGATGTTGAATTGTAATCTATATTCCTGTACTGACTACATTACAGACTGATTCTTTGCTCAATAATTAATCAAATAGTTATAAAATTGAAATGCAAACAAACAAAAATTTAAAGTCAGCCACTTAAAATAGCATACCAAACGATTTTACAAATCATAGCTCCTCCAAAATATTCTTCAAATGGCCAAATTTTTGATGTGGAGTACCTTAATTTGTAGAGGAATTCAGGCATTTTGAAGCATTTGATCTCCTTTTGGAGATCAAATGCTTCAAAAAGTTTTGTCAAAAATTTTGATACAATTTATTTAAAATAATCTCTAATAGCTGAGAAGACAGAAAAAAATTCAGACACTGGTCACTATGCTTCATTAAATAATATCACTGATTGTTTGCACTAATGGCTGCGTTTTGAAATTGCATATTTATTAGGTTTTATGCAGTTACAAAGTTTCTTTATAAATTAAATTTAGATTGTTACTTTCTCTCATGGATGCTATAAAAGGTTTAAAAAACTTTTTCAAATTTAAAAGATTTAGCCAACAAAGCATTATTTTTAGTATTGTGGTTAATTCTCCTTTAGCAAATTGTGATGCAAAAACCAACTAAGCCAACTTAAGAGCATCATAACCACCACAAACCACAAACCAAGATAAGTAATTTTTAGAAAAACAGAAAAACATTAAGTAAATATCAAAAATAATTAAGTTAAAAAGAGAGTATAGAGATATCAACTAAAGGCTTTTGCAAGTTTTTTCAAAACTTAAAAGTAGATGTGTAATGTGAACAAAGCATTAGTTTTGAATACTTTACATTATAACTTTTAAAAGTTTGTTGCTTTTTTAGATCTATCTACTTATTATATTCTTCAAACAATAATTATAGTAATTCAAAAAATAAAAGGGTAAATATGAAAACTAAAAACCTGCTTAAAATATGCAACAGAGAGATTTTTCTGCAACAGAGATATTTTCTCTGCAACAGAGATATTTTCTCTGCAACAGAGATATTTTCTCTGCAACAGAGATATTTTCTCTGCAACAGAGATATTTTCTCTGCAACAGAGATATTTTCTCTGCAACAGAGATATTTTCTCTGCAACCGAGATATTTTCTCTGCAACAGAGATATTTTTTCTGCAACAGAGAGATTTTCTTTGCAACAGTGAGATTTTCTCTGCAACAGAGAGATTTTTTTCTTTTTATAACTTTTTTTAAAGTTTTGAAAATTTTTTTTGAAAATAGTTAGACTTAACTATATATGGATCAATATTTTCCAAAAATTAACTAAATATTTATACATCAGAGGTAGAATATTAACCATTATCACCATAGTAACCACTTTGTTAGCTACCCACTTATTTTACAAAATACTAGTGCCTATGGCTGTTACACAGTAATAATTTTAACAAAATAATCATTTTTATCTTATGCAGTTTAATTTTTGAAAAAACCATTCTGCAACACATCCAATAATTTATCTTGCTAATTAAATTATAAATGGCTTTGAAAACAATAGCATTACACCGGAAACCTTATTTATCTTAGGTACATCAAACAGATGCGCATCAATAGTGTGGCACGCTCTGACTGAACAAAATGACTGCGTTATTATCTTAAAAATTGTAAACAAAGAGTACCTTACAAAAGGTTATCTTTAGCTTCAGCTGGCCCCCGGCAATTCTAAATAATTGGCCTCTAACAGTGCTGACTTAAGGGGGAAAGGGATCTATACTCCTAGTTAATACAGTTTTAGAGGCCCCGTTTTGTTCAGAAGAATATTTTTCTTCAGTGACATACCCTAAGCTATTATATTACGCTTAAATACCCTAAGCTTATTACTCTCTCTAGGCGTAGAAAAACGCCTAATGAAATTAAACAACTTTTCTTTTCTTTTTTTTTGTATTGGTGCATATTTCTTTAACTCAATTTAATAATTTGAATATCACCAATAAAATTTAAATATCATCGGGAAAATTTGAATGTCACCGGAAAAATTTTAATATCACCAGGAAAATTGCAAAGTACGAAAAACCAATTTAACAATGTTTAGCTTTAAAACACCTAATGACAATATTTGGTTTTAGCTAAACGATCATTAAGACTCTCATAACAGCTTCATATTTTAAAACCCACAAACACATTTTATAAATCACGCAGGCATATATAAATATATATATATATATATAAATATTTATATATATATATATATATATATATACATATTTAAAATATATATACACATATTTATACATACATATATGCATATATAAACATATATTCATATATAAACATATATATATATATATATATATATATATATATATATATATATATATATATATATATATATATATATATATATATTTCTATTAAAGCGCTATTAGACGCACTTTTTCCACTTTAATGATTTTTTTACGACCTAAAACAGCAATTAAGTATATTATATATATATATATATATATATATATATATATATATATTATATATATAAATATATATATATATATATATATATATATATATATATATATATATATATATATATATATATATATATATATATATATATATATATATATATATATATATATATGTATATATATATAAATTGAAGTTGTATACAAGTAAAAAAAAATTTTGAGAAATTTAACAATGTTATTGATATATAAAGTTATTTTATGTTTTTAACTATGTCATTCTTAAAAAATTATGAAGTGATGACAAAAAAACTGTTTTCTAATTCATAATTTTTTAGATTTCAGAGTTAAAGTAAAAAAAAAAAAACATTTATTTTTTTGTTTTTAAATATAAACAAAACATTACATAAACATAACATTACGTTTATAATTTTCGTGTATATCAAATTATAACAAAAAAAAATAGTCACAAGAATTAAAAAAAAATTATTTAAAAAACATCATAATTTGTAAATAATTTTGTAAAAATATTTTATGTTTCACTATATTTTTCAGCCAGATTCAAACTGGCAGATATAGCCTCATTACAGGTGTTTGCACGTAGTGGTCTTCGGTTTTTACGATCTGCAGCATATTTCAAATGATTCATCACTTCTATCCGTACCAGTGCAGTGGTGGCAACAGAAAAGACATTTAATACTGCTTCTGAGATATATAATAATATCAGCTAATAATATCAAAATGGAACTGAACTGTACTGAATAATAATATTAATAACAAATAATATGAGCATAAGTCATAGTAATTTTATTCCTTATAAAAGCTGAAATGTGTAAAAACAAAACATTTTTAAAACAATAAAATAAAATGCTGTAAATAAACTTACTATTTATTGCGTTATACAATAAAGTGTTCTCAAACTTCAGCTTTTCTTTTAAACCTACCATACTAAACTTTGATTGAAGTTCATTTGACATCATTCTTTAATGAAGATAAATAAACAAATAAAACTTCATTAAATATTTTATATTTATTATAATATAATAGTAACGTAAAAAAAAGTTGTTTTATCTCACACAGTTGAATAATTACAACCTTTGCACTAAATTCTTGACCACGTGTTTAGGCGACTTTCCACCAACGCGTGAGAGTTGTCTGACCTAAAGGGAAAGAAAATATTAACCTCATTGAAATGTTTTAAATATAAGACTATAACGTTAACACTCATAAATTCAAAATTATTCAAAAATAAGAACATAGCATACCAAAATAAAAAATAGAGCAAAAACATACTTTTAGTTAAATAATAGCAAAACTTGGGTTTTTAATGTATGATCGGTATGATGATTTTTGATTCCATTTATAAGATCAACTAAAATTTTAAACTTTTTAAACTTTCGAATTGGGAAATTAATTCGAATACCGTAATAACGGTATTAGACTTTTTTAATATTGGTATTTTTGCAACTATAAATTGTTCAAAATACCGGGATCCCAGATCCTGGTATTCCCAACCCTAAGCAAAACCATAGGTACATATAAAACATATTTTATGATTTTTTTTTTTAGTATAATAAATATTTTAGCAATGTTTTATCTAAAATGTCTTTTAGTGTAAATACAACACTAAAACTAACTTCTTTCAAAAGTTGCTATAGTTATGCTGCAGCCTGAAATGTTTAAAACCATTTAAAGATTTATAAATAGGTCAAAATTAATTTTATAGTTTCTAAATGTGAAACCTGCAAATAACATGATACTATAAAGTTTCAAAAACAAACTCAAATTATTCCTATTCTAACCCAGTGGGCACAGGACCTAAATAAGACGTCTTTTGAACGTTCAAAAGACGTCCAAAACGTTCAATAGACGTTTAAAAGACATCTTTTTTAAGTCCTGTGCCCACCGGGAAAGAACTTTCACAACTTTTGCAATATACTGAAGTTAATGTAACTTCCTGGTTACAAATAAATTACAGATGTCAAAATTATAACAATTCCCAACTTCCTTCTATATTTTGAATTTTGTGTTATTTAGACATTCTTTCTGATGATTATACAGAAGAAAAAAAATCTAACTGTAAAAAATCTGATAATAAGAAATAGTGTCACATCTTATTCACTTTTAATGTATTATTCTCTAAATCAAATAAAACATTATCAAACTCACAAACTCTTGTGCAAAACCATTGTCTTGCATTTGTAGTGTGAACTCAGTGAGATTTTCAATTGTTAGCAATTGAGGAGGAATTTCTATTGAATCTTGTGATGATATTTTTAGTTGACTTTTCGAATTTGTTTTTATTTCACAAAGTAATTTAATAACCACATACTGATTATTTAATATAAATATATTAACTAACATTGTCAAAATACAAAAAAAATGTGTATATATTTTATGAGTTCTTTTTGTGTACATGTAAGTACTGAAACAAATTAAAATATATTCTTTTTCTTATTAGGAACTTTAGCCACTTTCTAAAAAACCGTAATCCAAACTCATTTTTTATATCCCCAGTTACGCCACAAGAAGTAAAAGATTATTTTTCCACAATGAATCCAAAAATGAGCACAGGTCCCAAAAAAATTTCCACAAATATACTTATCTTAGCATCTAAAGAACTAAGTTATACATTAACAGCTATAATTAATGAATCACTTAAATCCGGAACATATCTGACCTATTTAAAATTGCTAGGGTTATTCCAATCTTGAAAAAAGGCTCAAACACAAATCATCTTAATTATCGACCAATATAACTACTATCTAATATCAGTCAACTGCTAGAAAAGTTTATGTATAAAAAATTAGAAAGTTTTTTAAGCCAGCACAATTGTCTATATAAGCTTCAGTTTGGATTTCGCAAAAACATTGTACTAACCAAGCACTCATAAACATAACCGACACTATACGCAAAGCTTTAGACAATAACACATTTACTTGTGGGGTTTTTATTGACTTACACAGGGTTCATGGCAGTTTTGGATATCCATTTTCCCTGAGTATTCCCTTTTTACCCTATTTCAAGTACTTTTTCCATGAGTTCGTGTGGTGAAAAGTATATAATTTTCCTTGTTAATGTTGAAGGATATAATACTTTCTCAACTGAATCCATGTTTCCCTAAAATTTTTATCAGAATATTTTAAGGAACTAATTACTTCTTAATTAATTGATAGCAATCTGTTAAAGGAAGGTTTTTAAATAATAAAAAGTAGTTTAATAAGTAAACAAAACCATAAAAGTCCAATAAATATAAAAACTATATTTTAAAAAATAACAATTTGTATCTATCATATAATCATTCCATGCAATTTATCGATAATTAAATCTTATTCGTTTTATTATTCTTTTATTAAAAAAAAAATAATGAAGTTTTTTTTAAAGATATTTCGAACAAAGTAATATGTTTTAACAAAATATAAACTTTATATGAGAACTATTCTATATAAAGTTATTTCAGTAACTTTCTCTTTTGCTCTGCGATACTAAGTGCTAGCTCTAATTTCTTAATTTTTTCGTTTTTTTCATTTGCTTTTCCTTTCATAGCATTAGCTTTAGAAATTAACCCTAGATCTTGCTTCTCTTTGGCTTCCTCAACAAATTTTACAAAATCAAACTGCAACATTTCACTGATCTTCTTCACTTGATCTCGTCTTGTTTTAACATCTTCTATTTCATCGCTAACAACTTTCCTTGCCAATTGATTTGCTTCTTTTTTATTAGGGTCTGTTATTGAACTTAGGTAGCTTCTTTATCTTTTGTGAGATGATTTATATTGATTATCGTTTTGTTTGTAATTTCAATATTATGTGGCTGAAGATTATTTGATAGCATATGATCTTTAACTAAACATCTTGCAGTTATTGATTTTTCATTCAAATTTTGTTCGAGTATTGCGGCAATTATGCTAAAACCTCTACCAACTGAAGGTTGTCCATGACTCAGTCAAAAGTATTTTGACAGTTGAACTTTTCAAATAATCGTACATACATAATAGAGCAATCTTTTCGGAAACTTTGAATACCAGTAATTGCTTTTATATCTTTCTTTCGTAAAAAAGCTAATCTTGTTTCAGCTGCAAATCCTAGTTTGATTTGATTTCCTTTAAGTAGATTATCTTTTTTATGAAAACCAACTTCTGATATAGACCAATTATCAATAACTTCGTGTTTCACAAACAAGCGCAGTATGGTCTGCAACAGCCTTTCTAAGTCACTATACAGGAATGGAATCATTGGCTTGTCAGTTTGGTATGCCAATAAATATGGCTCTAATATGCCGACAACAAAGCTGAAAATTTCAAACTTTAAAAGAATAAATTTGTCTTTAACAGCTTTTTAACAATTAAAAAGCTTTTCGATTTGGGTTGCTTTGAAGACGGTAACTTTTCCCAAAACTCGATTAACCTGCATATATTAAGCCAGATTTCAATGCCACGATATGCAACAGATTTGCTTTCAACCCACCTTTTTGCACAAATGAAAAGAGGGTATATTTTTGCATTAGTGACTGTTTCATAATTTTGACGCCTAGCCGGGCTGTCACGAAGAATTCGCCAACACCCTTTCAGGGTTTCTTTAATATTTCATGTGGTTTATTCAATAGCTGCTTTAAAGGCACCATGAACTAGATGCAAGGAGCAACTTCTAATATTTATAAGCTGTGGCATCTTGTTGTTTTTTCTGTATTTATTTAGATCATTTAGAAATTTCCAATTTGTAGAGGATCCATCCATGGAAACTTAAAACATTTTACTTGAATCAAATCTTGATAAGTTTTTGTTGAAATGAGTAAGAAGGCCAGAAGCTGTAGAATGACCATGAAAAGCTGATGTTCAATATCGTACTTTGACTTTGTCATTGACATCTTAATATCGAACGAGTAGGTCCATCTGACATGTTTGGGTTATGTTTTTCAAAATCTCATCAAAAGATACGATGTAACAATCTAATTTGTTGATTTCTTCTTTTAAGAGTGTCTTAAAGTATGGCGCTGGTCCATAGTTAACAATGTATGTTAATTTTTGGGAACTCATGGAGAAATCTTCTGCTACTTTGCTGTCAGGAAACATCTTTTTAAAAGTGTTGTTTAAATTTGCTCATGAGTTAATAGAGTAGCAGCTCATTATAGATTTTAGTGCCCATATGATTTCACCGTAAGTTGACAGGATGATTTAATTGAGGAATCAATAGTTGTTTGTTTTTTGGCGGAAAATATCGTATTTTTTTCTTCACATCTAAGTGACTCAGCTTGCAAATCTTTTCCATTTACAAATACAGCTAACAGGTTTTGCAGCAGATTAATGTTTTTTACCTAAAATAAGATAATTAAATATTAAAAATTTAGGTTTCAATAATGTCTAACATTCTAATGTTATCTTTTTTGTCACAGTCAGTTTAACTTGCAAAACTTGAAATAGTAATGTGAAAACAATAACAGCAACCACAGGTTGATTACAATTGTTTAAAAACTAAGATTATAATATAAAATCAAAGACTAATCAAACATCGTTTCTTTTTAATTTTCACTCTCACATTAAAAAAGTTTATATAAATACCTGCAGCATGACTTTTAACAGCCTGAATACCCATATTAGATAATTCAAACGGTTTTTTACATGTTTTGCAAAGAGCTTTAGATTTTGCATGAGCGTCAGGAACTAACCAATCTTTATAAATATGGTGTTGTAACCAATCTTCTTGAAAGTAGGTCTTTTCTGAAGTCATATCTTATATTATTATATTTAATTAAATATTTATCTAAAAATATAGTTACTGTATATTATAAAAGTTATAAAACCACTGTAGTGAGCAACTTTCAATAAAAATAAAAACTCAAAATTTGTATATTGCAAAATAACTTCAACTTGTATATAAAACTAAATAACATTTTCTGAGTTTTCTCTGATTTTAAAGATTTTCAAAAAAAGTTACCGGAATTTTCCAGGTTTCCCTGATTTTTCAGAATTTAAAAACTTTTTCCTGGTTTTCCAGGTTTTCCCTGAGTACCATGAACCCTGTTACAAAAGGCATTTGACACTGTGGATCATAGAGTTCTGTTATCAAAGTTACATCATTATGGTATCAGAGGAGTTGCTCACTCATGGTTTAAGTCATACCTCATGAACCGTTCTTAGTTTGTTTCAATTTCTGATATCTCTTCTAATACCAAATCAATATCTGTAGGTGTTCCCCAAGGTTCCATACTTGGCTCTCTCCTTTCTCTTATCTACATCAATGACTTAAACACATGCACCAAGTTCTCAAAAACATATCATTTTGCTGATGACACTAATGTGTGAAATAATAACTGAAAAATCACTTATAAAAATAAATCAATTCCTTAATTACGATTTGGCCTGGTTGGTTCAATCGTTAAGATCAAATAAAATATCCTTAAATGCTAAAAAACTGAAATAATTCTATTTAAAACACACTCTGTACAAGTTCATAAAAAATTAAAATTCAGAATCAGTGGCCAAAAGTTAAATCTTGTTAGTCATATAAAGTATTTAGGAATAATGTTAGATGAAAGTCTTTCCTTCACACACCAACTAAAGCAGACTATCTTTAAACTTATCCGTACAAATGGAATTTTGGCAAAGATTAAACATTTTGTTAGCTACGAGACTCTCATAAATATATGGTATGCTATATTTAGCTCGCATATGTTTTATGGTTGTCAGATTTGGGGGCAAAATCAGTCAAAGCATTGAAGAGAGTCAAGATCATAGAAAGCCTTCAAAACAAATCACTTAAAGTAGTTCATTTCCAATCTAATAGATTTGACTCTATTCTCTCAAAATCCTCTACAATCTCTCAAAAATTATGAATATAAAAGATTTATTATTCCTACTGAATTGCACACTTGTATGGGACAGTTTGCATTATAACTTATCAATAAACTTCAATAGTTATCATAAATTTATTAATAAAACTCATTGCTATAACCTTAGATCAGCATCTTGTAACAATCTTGTAATACCATTAAAGCAAACACTTAAGTATCCCATTAATTCCATTAAATATAAATCATTTAAATCATGGAATAATCTTCCCTCTGAAATCAAAACAACGTATTTAAAAAAAGGAGTTAGAGTTCTCTCCATCAACAAAGTCAAGGAATTTATCCAAGATAAAAATAATAAGTGAAGCTTCTGCTGTTTTATTTATCTTAATAATTGTTTTTTATGTCGTTTTGACCTTATCGTTTGTACCCGTAAAATTCAAGTTGTTTTTGTCTCTTTTTTAAATAACATGCTATTGCTGATGTTCTTGTTACTGTACTGTTATCGTTCTATTTAAAAGCCTGTTATTTATCATTTTTAGCTTCTTTTTTTTTTAAGTGCACTTTGTTTATTATTTTTTATTTTTCTATTTTTTGTGTTTTTATTTTTGTTTTTTATTATTATATTATTATTATTATTATAATATTACCTGAGATTATTCATGTACTAGTAATATGTTTTACATTTTGTCAAATTTATAATGAATATTTATAGGTCGTCACGTTTTTGACAGTTAAATAATAATTTGTGACTGATCCTAACTTCTTGGTATTTACTTTATAAAGTGAAATAAAATGATTGATTGATTGATATATACATATTATTATATATGACATAAATTTAATTTATATTGTGGGAAACTATAATTTTATTAAGTTTCACAGAGACACTAACGAATTCACTTTTTTACTAACTCGTTATTGTTTTATAACTATCTAAATTACTAAAATCAACTTATTCTATGCATAATATTTCAAACGGTTATTTCCATTTTGGTTTCAGAGAAAGCACAGGTCAGCAAATTCGGCACTGCCGAAATTAAAAACTATTTATCAGCCGAAATTAAAAACTATTTATCAGCTGAAATCATCTCCTTAGAGCAGTCCTTGGGGAAACTTTTAAATCTTGTTACATACTTTGAGTGTCATCTTATTGTTGCTCACATTTTATTTAGTTTATATTTTTGAATAAAATAAGTAACAACGTTTGGAAAAAAATTCCGAGAAAAAATCATTTATCCTACATTTTTAAAAAGGTAAAAATGTTAAGAAAAAGCTAATAATCATAAATTAACGTACCTGTAATGTAAAAACAAAAGTTTAAACCAATATTTTTAGGAAAATTATTTATTATGCTACAATACCCAACTATAGTTTTAATATTCCAATAAATAAATATTTTTAGGTGTCTTTTGAAGGGGTGCCGAAGTTATCTCCCTGCCGAAATTACCCTACTTTACCCTACTCGGTGTAGTTTAAGGCGATTTTTAATATTAAAGTGACTTTAAAATATTTTGATAACTGCAACATATTTCCATTAAATGATCAGGCCTGTGAATCATAAAAAGACGAAAAAAATTAAAATAATAAATTTTGCCGTAATATAAAATAAAAATGTTTGTTGCGAAAAAACCAAGACCAAATATTCTTTTTTTTAAAAAAAATCTTTTTAAAATCACGATCGCTTGTTCAAATTTAAATAAGATTACAAATAAATACACTTTTTTTTTTAGTTGAAATTAGCATCATAGTTTAATAATATATCTGTTCTGACTGTTTATTGGCAATTTTTCTTAATTAAAAGCGCTTTCTTGGTCGGAATTCTAATACTTTTTGTGAAAATTGATAGAAACACTGTGTTTTGACAATTAAATTAATTAATATGTGCTAGATCCGAATAGAGCTAAGATCTATAGTAGATTAAGGCACTTTTTCAAAAATTTTCAACTAAAATTAAGTTAACGCTGAACGGAATTGGTCTAAAGACTCGAAAATGGTGTTCTTTAGATTCATAATTAGGAGTAACAAAAAAATTTTGAAAAATAAAAAAAGAGAAAGTTGCTTTAAACATTATAAAAACTTGATGCAATAAAATTTATAGCATCTAAAGCTCTTGTTTAGACATAACAGGCTGACAAAATCATGCTAATTCCACATGAAAGAACTCGAATAACTTATAAATCGCCTTAACTACACCGAGTATTTAGATCTGAAATAAATAGATAAATTTTAAACAATCAATTTCTTATTTTAGATGTTGACTAAAGCTATATTAAAGATATCAGCTTACGCTCGCTTGCCCAAGATGTTAGAGAAGAACAGCTGAAAAATGTTTTTACATTTTCTTTAAACAGAAACCCACGCAAAATATTTCTAAAAACATTTGCTAATTTGATAGCAATTGATTAATAAACATTTATTTACTAAAGTTGATATCCATTTTTTATAATAAAATTATTACTTTAATATTTACTTGTCAAGAAACTCTATATTCAAAAGATTGTCCAATAAGAATTTATTTTACTTGGTACTTACTTTTAGGTACATACTTTTAATAAGAAAATTTTTATATTTATAAATTAATTACATCACTAAATGTAGTCAAAAAATTTTTAGAGAAAATATTTATGGTTAGGATTCGTGTTTTATATCATACTTTTAAAGCTTGTTCAAAATGTTACGATAAGTCTTGAACACATAAAACAAGAACAACAACAATAAAAAAAAAATGCTCGGGGAAGATCCTTTTTAATTGTTTTATTATTTTGCAATTTTTATGTGACGTGCAAGATTAGTTGGGTTTACAATTTTAAAGTAAATTTACAGTCGAAGAGCAGCTGAATAGAAAAAATCGTATTGATTTCTAACTGCTGTCACGCATAATGTTTACTAAAAATAAAAATAATAAATATCTAAGCAACCACAAACCTGGAAGTTAGATTAAATAGAAAAATACTCGCGCACTTAACAATAGTTTTTTATCATGTAAAGCAGCTTTTTAAACATACATTTATTTTTTAACAAAAAAAAAATTGTATTAATTTTATCTGATAATAAAAAACTTATTTTTGTTTTGTCAAAAGTATGTTTTCGTAAAACCCATTTTGCCAAAAAGAAATAGAAAATAGCTGTTATTTCATAAAAACAAAATTCGACTTTTGTGTGTTTTTGAATACCCCTCGATTTGTTTTAAATACTAAGCATTCTTCAAAAGTACTAGAACTGTCCACAAGGTCTGAGAATTTTCCAGAGTACTCTAGAACTTTTAAGATACCTTTAAAATTTTTAAAAAACTTCGAGAACTTTCTAGAACGTTCTGGAACCGTCTAAAAGTAGTCATACAAGAATGAAAGAACAGGTGATTTAAACCAATATTTTGGTTCGTGTTATTAGTAAGTCATGCGATAACAAATTGCATTTGAGAGTAATTATTTTATATGAATGGCATCTAGAGGTTGTTTGCATACAAAAGATGCGTTTTGCCACCCGGGTGGACATTTTTTAAAGACAAAATTGAAAAAGACTTTGGTGAAAGTATATTGTAAATTGTGTGAAGTCTTCAAAGTATACTTCCGCATGCCTTTAGGGGATTTGGAAAAGTTTGGGTTTGTATTTGTATTTCACATACGAGTATTGCAAGGAAACTCTCGAAGGTAGGTTGAATTTAAATTTGTAAAGTTTCAGTGATTTTAACAGATATAATTCATTTTTCTGAAATTGCAATTGACAAAGTTAAAATATAATCTAGCGTGTTATAGAAAAATATGTTGTATGTTATTATAATACAAAATATCAAGTTTTGAGCAATGTGCGAAGCTTCCTACATTCAAATTTATATGGTTATATCAACCTGTAACATATAACACATATAACATGTGTTATATGTTACAGGTTCATATAGGGAAAAAAGAGAGTCATGAAGATTTTTTATGAAATCGATGAAAACTTTCTTACTTGAAAGCATCTTCACTCAACAGTAAGCTATTTTATTTACTATCGATAATGATGATGGGCATTTTCAATTTAGTATTCTGCCTTAAAAGTAACGTATGTACATGTATGTAAGTATAAGTGTTTAAGATTTTTTTTAAGTACAAATGCCTTTAAGGATTTGCGTTTTTACGCCATATAATCTCCTTAAAATAGTGGATAATACTTAAACGCAGTTATTTTTTTATTCGCAAATATCTTATTAAGCTTCCAAGATCTTTTTACAACTGATTAACATTAGCTGTTATTTCAGAACTTTTTTTGGTTTTAGCTTTTTTTGATTTGAGCTT
The DNA here is from genome assembly GCF_038396675.1 of Hydra vulgaris. NCBI lineage: Eukaryota > Metazoa > Cnidaria > Hydrozoa > Anthoathecata > Hydridae > Hydra > Hydra vulgaris. Next base: position 18,298,920 of record NC_088930.1, read on the forward strand.
TAACAACATACAGCTAATTAACATTAACTGTTGTTTCGGAACTTTTTATTTTATTTTAGCTTTAACATACATAAGTAAGCTGAAAGTCAAAATGATCTTTAACTTTATTAAATAAGAATCAAGGTTAATTATTATTTAAGATGAAAATTTTTGGTGCATACAACTAATGAAACATCTACCTGGTATGATTATTTATTCCACAAGTTTTCTATTTTTTAGGTTCTTAATCCCCAGTTTTCCACAAGTTTTGCACAACTTTTGCATTTAAGAACCCTCATTTAAGCTTATGAATAGTACATTCTCTGAATAAATCTATTTTTTCTGAAAATCTTAGGAACCAATATTAGCTTTTTATTTGCTTAGTTAAAGAGTTACAAAATGCTTTCAGAATTGTAATGGTGAAAAGACTGCAAAAATAAAATTTTATTAATTTGCGTTTCTCCACAAGAGTTGCAGTTTCATTCTTAAATCTTGTAGTTGGAGCAGTCGTATTAAAACCCTGAGCAACATGCTACCATTCCTTGCAGATTCAGTATTAAACTGTGTAGATTTTACTTGGAAAATCTTATTTTCAAGACAATTAAGAAAAAAAAAAGTTAAATACTACCCTTATGAAGTGTCAAATAATCTGATACAACCACTTTGATTTTTTTTTTGCTATCACTTTCTTGCTTGTTTGTCTTTGCTATCACTTTCTTGTTTTTTTATCTTTTATATTCTTATCTGTTATTTTATATTCTTATCTGTTATGTTTTTCATCCTCAAGTTTACCACCACCTGCAGATAATAGAAATAAAAGTTTAAAAATTGGTCAAGATACATTTTTTTATCAATAAAAAAGCAACACTTAACTAGGATTGCAGTTGTATTTACCATTAGCTGAAGAATTTATAGCTTTATTCTGTCTACGTTGGCTTTTACATTGAGTGATACAACTTTTTGAGCGTGAGTCATAGCATCAAACTCAATGCCCTTTCTTATTACATGAAGTTGAGCTTATCACAGTAGTTTTGGTAGTGTGTGTGCTGCTTTGATGCGTAAAATATTTGGTGCGTAAAAAAGATAAAAAAAACAAAACAGTAAGAACAATACGATTGTCAAATGTCAAGTCAGAATAAAATTAAAAAATTATAACTATTCACAAATTGGGTGGTTATCAGTTGACTGTGCAGGTTGTATATTGATCACAAGTTGACTATAACTTTCTTTACAGTGGTAACCTATCTTTACCAGTTAGAGCTGAAATCCGTTGAAATAATATCGAACGGTAATAAAAACAAAAAGCGTCATTTACAGGAAATATTAGACCTCTATTTACATAAAACAAGCTACGAATGAAGTGATAGTGCTAGCACTTGATGAAACAATAAATTACTGAACTTGACACAACTTAGATACTTTTTCTGCATTATTTTAAAGTGAACCTGGTTTCTCAAAAAACCACGATTTTTACATAATATTAGACTTACATTAGAAAAAATATACAACTATAAAAAATTTGAAATATTTTGACTATTATTAGGTGACTGTGCAGGCTATATGTTAGCCATAGTTGACTAATATTTCCTTTACAGAGGTAACTTACCTTTAACAATTAGAGCCAAAATCCGTTGTAATAATATAGGACGGTGAAAATTAAACAAAATGCGCTTCAACTTGTGTGAAATAATTGACCTAGCAATAAGGGAAGTTGGATAAGATTATTCCGGTTTACACACATAATTTTTCTAAACCGGTATGATCTTTTTCAATTTAAAAATGTCACCTTCAATCATTGTTACAGTTTTTAAAAAATACATAAAAATATAAACAACCTATATAAGTATGAATAATTTATAACTTTAGGAGACTCAGGAAGTCTTTCTCAGGAAGTTAGAAATTAATTGCAAAGTTATTTTGGTATTGAAGTTCTACAACCGATAGATTTCACTGTTGCCAGTTTAAAATAGCTTTTGGAGAGTTTTTCCATTACTCTGAGACAAGAGATGTCAAAACAAGGCAAAAAACGTGTCAACTTACTACTGATAGTTGGCGTAATTATCAGAATCAAAAATTAGGTGTTACAAACATATATGATGGTACAAACATATATGATGGTACAAACATATATGATGGTACAAACATATATGATGGTACAAACATATATGATGGTACAAACATATATGATGGTACAAACATATATGATGGTACAAACATATATGATGGTACAAACATATATGATGGTACAAACATATATGATGGTACAAACATATATGATGGTACAAACATATATGATGGTACAAACATATATGATGGTACAAACATATATGATGGTACAAACATATATGATGGTACAAACATATATGATGGTACAAACATATATGATGGTACAAACATATATGATGGTACAAACATATATGATGGTACAAACATATATGATGGTACAAACATATATGATGGTACAAACATATATGATGGTACAAACATATATGATGGTACAAACATATATGATGGTACAAACATATATGATGGTACAAACATATATGATGGTACAAACATATATGATGGTACAAACATATATGATGGTACAAACATATATGATGGTACAAACATATATGATGGTACAAACATATATGATGGTACAAACATATATGATGGTACAAACATATATGATGGTACAAACATATATGATGGTACAAACATATATGATGGTACAAACATATATGATGGTACAAACATATGCAATCGTACAAACATATAAAATGGTATAAACATATATAATGGATCAAAAATATTAGCAGAATAACCAATAAGTATCCTTAAAGAAATGTTTTTTCAGGTTTGAGCGAAAACAACTTGTTAAAAAGATTTCTGAAAAAAATGATAAAACACAAAATAACAATGAGCCAATAAATTGAGTGATTTATAAACCACTGTTGGGTTAGGTGTAGCTTCTGCAGTTATTAAATTTGATATTGGTTCAATAGGAATTCTAAAGGTTTGAAAATGTTGTTTCAGAGTTTTATGAAAGCAAGTTTTGTGTAAAAGGGAAGGAAACTGCTTGATATTATTAAGCAGCAGAAAAAACTTTATAACATCAAGCAGTTTTAAGGTTTTACAAGTATTAATGAATCGAAATAAGAACTGTATTAATGGGTGATCACTAATTAATGGGAATAAGTTTGACAGCTCATAACTACTAAACAAGCAATTTTTTAAAATGCGGCTTGCGTGGTCTGATAGCTTCTTTTTCATTCTTTGGACACTAAGTCTCATATTCTTACTGTTTTGTATTTTGATTTTAGATATTAAAAATAGAATAAATGAGTTTAATTGAGCATTTGTAGTATGTACCTACAAGTGTTGCAAATCATATACAAGTTCATTAAAAAAATCAATCACGGATTATTTTAACGATAAAAATAAATCCAAAGCCATTGTGTATCAAAAAATTCAAATGTGGGAATATGGTTTGCTTTCTAGTTCTTGCTCAGCACAAGTTCAAAAAGTCAAAATTACGACGAAAAAAAAACATCGAACGTCTGAAAAAGTGCATTGATGGCCAATCAACTGGGAATTTCGACTCGTTAATTCGCAACTAAATTTGGTTGCGGTCAGTTTTACAACGTTAAACTATGCAACAAAAGATTGATATTGATTGTCACAAAAAGCAGCAGATTCCTGATTGATCGGAAAATCAGTGGGAAAGTCAATGGAACCTCGTTGTGGTTGCATTTGCAGAAAATCTGATTTTAAATAACGTATCTGATTTTACTTTTTCTTTTTCGAACAAAAATGCTAATGCTGATATTTGGTCTAGCGCTGTTACCAATGTTCTCATAGATTTCAAGTAAAAAAGAAATCGAAAATTGAGAAAAAGTTCTTGTTTGGTTGGCAATACCTGCTGCGGAATTTCTTAAGTTTTTCTTGCTGTGTCTGCTCTGGGTGTGAATCAAGAATTTTATTTACGTGAATGCATTATCGAATGACTGGTTTCGATAATCCAACAGTATCATGCAGATGGTATTTATGTATTTTGATCGGATCTTGCATCATTTTATTATGGAAACTCAGTTTTTCAGTTTCTCCGGGAGAAAAGTGTAATTTTTTTTAAAAAAGAAGATAATTCTGCTTGCACTCCAGCACTTTGTCCAAATAAAACTTTTTGTTCTCTTTTGAAAGGAATGGTCTATAAAAACAACTGCAAAGCAAAATCAATTGATCAATTAAAAATAAAATCCAATATTGTATAAAAAAATTTGAGAAGAACACTGAACAAGCTATGATTAGTGGTGTGTACAAACAGTTGGATGCTGTTCATAGATAAGGTGAAGCTGCTTTGTTGCCATCCACCTGATTTATAGTAATAATACTACTATATCATATGCTTTTTATAGAATTAAAATATCTTTATTGATTTAGAAGTTGTGACTATTTTAGAGAAGTCTCATTTATTAACGATCACCAGTTATTGTTAGGGCTTAATCAAGAAAGATTTTTATTATGTTATATTTTTGACCAATTATGAAAACATCTTTTTTTGAATATATAAAACAAAGCCAGTGATATTTTAGTACAAGATTACTTAAATGCAGTTTTCTCGAAATTGAAATTTTTGGAGGTACGTTGTATAACTTTTGATTGGTTTTAGCTTTAAACTTGAATTTTTGTATAGTGGTTAGATTTTTACAGATGCAGATTAAGAACCAACATTTTTTGACCGTATTTTTTTGACCGAATATTTTTCTGATCAGAATTACCCAAGCCCAAAGTTTCATTTTTAAGCTTTACTACACATTAGATGTTTAAACTTTGATTATTTTAAATCTAGTAATGTAATCAGATTAATTCTGCTCCAATACATTGAAAGTATACTACAAACTGTAAAAACTTTAACATCATACTTCAGGTGACGTTTTATGTAACAATTGGACGAACCGCAAAGTTACCATTTTGTGATCTTAACACAAAATGGATTTTTCTGTTTCTTTTTTTTTCCTTCTTCAAAGGTTTATTTACTGTAGATAGTCATTGTATCAAAATATTGAACTTTTAGAGTAAAAAAATGAAGAAATTTTGATTATGTAACTCCACAGCAATCTGTGATAGAAATTTGAAACCTATATGATAGTGTTTGAAATCTTAAAAGAGTTGAAATCTTCTACATGTAAGTATTAGTATATACAAAAAAAATTTTTATCAATACTTAGAATACATAGAAGAGTTGAAATCACAAATGTTAGACGTTTAGCATTTCTATTTGCGCTATTAAAAAGTACTCTTTTACTTTTTTTGCGTTAAAATAATCTCAAAGTAGTTTCTCAGAGTAGTGATTTTATTTTAGAGTAGTGATTTTGAGGAGTGATTTTTGGAATTTAAAAAAATTTTGGTTATTATTCTGAAAAATTATTTTGAAAAATTTGAAAATATCTATTTTGGTTATTATTCTGAAAAATTATTTTGAAAAATTTGAAAATATCTAACATTTATAAATTGTAACTTATTTTTTTTCAGCTGTTTGCCAAAGATATTAGTTCTATAAATATAAAAAAAACAACTCTATGATAAAATAAGTCTAAAAATAAGCTAATATGTTCTTAACTATATATATTTTTTTAAAATTTATTGCAAAAATAGTTATATAGTGTAATTTACTTAATATATTAATTGGCTATTATTAAGATTAAACTTCTTCCAAAATTTTTTTAATTTCCAAAGTATTACCGATGAAAATTAGACATTGCAAGGCAATTACAACCAATTTCAAAACTCTCGTTGACAAATTTTCTAGAAACTATATTATCAAGCCAACCTACCAAAGCAAATTTACTATTCTTTCTTTAATTAGTTTATCATTCAAATATTGCTGAATTTGTTTCTCTGTAACCAATTGAGATGCTGATAGAATCTCAATGGTATTATTTATCAAAAAACTGAAAATCTTGATATGGTATCTTTTGCCATTTTACTTTAAATATTTCGTTCTCGTCATTTTTTACTCACAATACAGTACGTTAATTTTTTTTGTTTGTTTTTGACTTAAAAAAAGCAAGAAAAAAATAATAACTGTAATGAAATTATAAGGTGGTACCCCAACATTAGAGTTGAGAAATTTAAAATCTTACCCACTTATCATGTTTCTTATATTGACAAATCATAATGTAATTTTTTTTAGTTTGATATTTTCATTCTCAGGGGTACCACATGTTATTTGGAAATCCCAATTTCCTAAACGTTATTTTTATAAGCATTTTATGATACTTTATTATATCTCAATTTATATAATCAATTTAATTTACTTTGCAATAAAGAAAAATGAATAGTAAAAATTATTTTCACATTATTTTTATGCTAACTAGAAAAATACAAGATAAAGAATCTAAAAAAGAAGCCAAAACTAAAATGAATTAATATAATGTCAAATTCGACAAAACTGTGTTTGACCGTTTGTATTGTTTACAATTTCCTGGCCACTGTTTTTTTCAGAGCATTTTGAAATGTTCGCTGATATTCTTCTTCTACCTGTTGCAAAAATTTATTTTAGTCTTCGTTCTTTTTGAGGGAATTATCATAATTTTTCATCAGTGCAACTACTCGCTCTGCGCAATTATTTAACACTATCAACAACTCGACGAAACCTTGGACACTTTTATTATCCTCTCGAATGCTCCTTTCATTTGGATCTTTTGTCAAAACTTCCAAAGAAATAATGAAATGATGAAGTGACAATGATAGCCAAGGACTTTTCTTTAACTTTCGTGATCCGTGCTTTTGGGATAAACAAGTACCTAGATCAAATTCCTAAAACAAGTACCTAATTCAAAAAGGGTTTGAATAAAATACTTTCAATTTTGTTTGAACCTCTTGAACAGTGAAATGTCTGGACCAGTGGATAGCATGCTCCAAACAACAAAAACTTTTTATGCAAGAATTTCCATAATATGATGACGGTTAGCGAAATTTAGAAGGTTGTGGCCAAGTTTCAACTCAATTAAAGTACAGGCACCCAAACTTACACCGGTGTTGCTGCTGGTGGTATCATTGCTTGTACACGATTTTTAATGCACTAGTCTTCCAAACAAACTGGTACAGCCTTTGCTATCTCTTTACCTGTTCCTAATAGATGTTTTGGGACGCCAGCTCGGGATAAGGAGTTTGGTAATATCTACTCGTTAAATAGTTACAGGCAATCTGTCAACCTTATTAGTTCTTGTCAACTTTAGTAAAGTTTTTCCATCCCAGTGAACCAATAGTAGAATATCCGAAATGAAACTTTCGTTGATTTTTGCTGCTATTTTTTTTTCTTATGACTATTAGTTGTCATCTTATACTGCTACAATTTATAGAAATCTTTTTTACGTTATGCCCAAGACTAGATGCTGTTGCTCATAGGATATAGACGGCTTTTCGAGCCGTCTATATCCTATGAGCAACAGCATCTGTTGTGTTTATATATATATATATACACACAACAGATGTATATATATATACACACAACACAATATATATATACAGATGTATATATATATACACACAACACAATATATATATACACACACACAGAGCATGTGTGTGTGTATATATATATATATATATATATATATATATATATATATATATATATATATATATATATATATATATACATATATATATATATATATATATATATATATATATATATATATATATATATATATATATATATATATATATATATATATAGATATATATATAGATATATATATAGATATATATAGATATATGTACATATGTGTACATGTGTGCGTGTCATACATGCACGCGCACATATGTACACATATGTACATACGCAAGTGGATGTAACAGAAATACACACCATATTCCATAAAAATAGTTCTTTTAAAATAAAATCATTTATACAAATTTATACAAACTTATTTTTTTATAAAATATTTCTTCTTTGTCACATTTTTTGTTGTTCAATTTTTCATGTTAAGAATACACAGTTAAGACGCTAGTTTGGTTGCCACGTATGAGCAACGTTGGAGGGAGGTTTGCGGTTAAAATCTCTAACCAGCTCATATACATCAACGGCGTTACAAATGAACGTTTTGGAATGGGCAATGTAAGTACTATTAGTTTTGCTTCGCTTGAGTGTTCGTGTAAAAGTTCGCCAATGCGTATTTGTCGCAACGTTTTTACATCAAGATTACCATCAGCCGGTAAATGTTGCCCGTTGCGAAATTTTTTAAATTCGTTAACATTTTTTTCTTTGGGATGTTTGTTGATTCCTTGAAACTCGACTACGCTTGAAAAATCAATTCGAAACTTTTTTAACAATGTGGCCATTTTTATTTGATTGGCTTCAATTGTCACTTCAGACGCTGGTGTAAATATACGTAACTTACACCCTTTCCATTTACTATGAAGTGATAATATATGCGGTACTAATATTGTTAATCCACCATCGTCGTACAACCACCAAACATCAATAGTACCTTTACTCTTTGGACTAAAAAGATTAGTAACTACACCTGATATAGAGGTTGGTGATTGAAGCTTTCTTTTTTCTTCATTTAAAAACTCAACTAAATAAAATAAACAAAAAACAAATTTTTAATACTAATAAATTTTTATTAAAAAAAAAACAAGAATTATTTAATAAGATTAATTTATAGTACAATAAAACTTTTTTTTTTATAAATAGTAACAAAATTAAAAACAATTAAACAGCGAAGTTTGTTTACAAACTTATTTAAATTTAGACTAAGTTATACATACATGAATTTTTAAATAAAATGTCAGGAACATTTTTAGTTTCATTGGGTTTTAGTAGGCCATTTATATCTTTCTTTGCTATTGCTCCGTTTTTCTCTTTTATTGAAACCACTTCATTTTTCTCATTTGGTGCAACAACTTCATTTTGTTCATTTTCTCCTATCAATCCGTTAGTGTCATTTGGACTGTTAAAACGCACTATTCCTATTCCGTAATTTAACTCCAAGGCATCATCAATAATTTGAAAGTATTCATTAACGCGATGAACGTCAACTTTTTGCCAACAGTGCATGTAACCCATTATGAGTGTGTTTGGTTTAAGCTTGCCAAGACCAACCGCTTGGAGTAAACATCTAGCTCCTCCACCAAAACTCTCATCTAGATTCATGGCAAATCAATATATATATATATATATATATATATATATATATATATATATATATATATATATATATATATATATATATATATATATATATATATATATATACACTATGTTTTCTTCATTTATTTTATAACATAGTATACTTTTTACTAAAAAAGTATACTATGTTATAAATAGAAAAAATATAATTTTAGTAAATTTATTCTTAACGGTCTTTCAAAAACACTTTTTTGAACATTAGAGGTCTTTTAAAATGCACAATTTTTAGCATAAGAGGTTTCCACCCAGCTGGCTCAGAACGTCTTAAAGACGTTCTGCGGATTTGTGACGTCTGTAAGACATCGTATAGACGTCCTACGGCTGTTTGCCCCGGCATTGCAGATCTTTTTGATAGACCTTTAATGTTAAAAGTATTAAACATTTATTTGTTTTAACTTATAATATAGTGTATCTTTCAAATGAAAATTTAGAAAGACTATTTAAAAAAAAATCAAGCACATTTAAAAATTTATACTTTGAACAATTTGATGAAAAGCTTTTATCTTATTGTTGTTTAACCAAGCTACTTGGTTGCTTTTCGGTAAGCTCAATGTCGACGCGATTCTTACTTCTCCGCATATCATTAACCCGAAATGGTTTGTTATATGAGATACAAAATGAACTAAGCTTGGGCGTAACGAAGGTTGACCTGTTAAACACAACACTTGCACTCTAAAGTTTTTAACATGTTCATCAAATGTTTCTAAACGTCTCGCTAATCGAACAGCTTTAACATAAGTATGTGCACTTCTGGATGTTCCCCAATTAATCTAAATTGCCAAACAAATCATTTATACACAGAAAATGTTTTATTCATATTTTCCTATTATATCAAAAGTAGATTTTTGTAAAATTTGAAATCATAAACAAAAAATAAATGCAATTACATTTGGTTTTCGAATGTCAACAAACTTGTACAAAAGCCCAACGAAGAGAATGGTAACTAAAGCAGCCCACCAGTTAATTAGAAACATTATGGTAATACACATGAGAAACGCAAATAGTGAAACCCATAAGTTGTAATATTTAAATGAGGGCCTCCATCCTGGCGACTTGGCTAACGAGGACTGAAACCTAAAATCAAAATTTTTTTTTTCTTTTTTAGAAAGACATACTACTAGTGTTGCAAAATGAACGTCATGCATAACAAATTATATTAAATAACTTTTAAAGCATTTAATTAGCTTTTAGCACATAAAAAAAATATTTAATCTAAATTAACTTCAAAAATCTCGCTTTTTTTTACAGCGTTTATATAGCAATACTAAAATTGAAATGAAAAAATTTTAATTACTATTCTGAAAAACTCCTATAAACATCCTCTCTCGAAACCCGTTTCCAACCTTTTTCTTTTTCATTTTTACTACATATGCGATAAAAATGAATTTATAAAAGCTGAAATCAATCCTAACTTACACTGAATAATTTACTAGAGCAAACGCCATTAAGAAAAAGTTTGAGTTTACTGGGGCAATAGAATTAATTTCTCCAATTGCAATAAAGCCAACTGCAATTCCAAACGCTAAAATATATCCATATCTTGGCTCTCCATTGCGACCATATCCTTTACCAAATATTTCTATAAAAGGAAATATTTTGTCTCTACAAACAGCTTGAAACACCTTAGGCGCACTGACCAAGGCGGCTAATCCAGAGGATAATGTAGCAGCAATTATACCCGCCAAAATGAGTGGTCCCCAAAAAGATATTTTTTCGGTAATCTAAAAAAATTAATCAATTATTTATTGTTATTTTTATTACTAAAAATTTATAAACAGTTGTAATGAAAGATGCACGAGTTTGCTTCAATCATCTTAAAGACAAAGATCCTACATTAAAAAAATCCTTTTTCCACTGAAAAATTGGATACAATTCTAGACATAAAGTTGTCCTTTTGTGTCTCTAAATAGAAGTAGTACAATAAATACTGACTCTACATAGCTTTTACTTAAAACCAAACGTTAACTCCGCTACATTTTGTAATACTTTATTTTGTTGATCAAAATCGAGACACTTTTTCTGTTAAACGGCCATCTTCTCGCTCCTCATTACTTAGTATTAACTTCTGTTCAAAAAAAAACATTGACTTTATGATTGAACCAATTCCATTAGTAGTGGAAGTAGTAGATAAAAATTAAAATTATATTAATCCACTTTCTAATCTTAATGAGTTTCCTCATCTCAACTGTTATTAACAACTGACAAGAAGTATAACTTTAACACAAACATTCCTTCCGTGAAAGTTTTAATCATTCTCCATGATCTTGTAAAACCAATTGTACAATATTGATTTAATTTCAATACTGAAATAAGATGGTCTCCAAAAAAATCCTAAATAAAACGGCACCAAAAAAACATAGTAGATACAGAAAATAATTGTTCGCAAGATGAACTTTTCGTGTTATGTTGAAATTACGCCTTGGATCGTAAAGCAATGACATATTTGGTAGATTTAATATTTCTCCTTTTACTGTTTCGAAAATGTTTAAACCTTAGATAAGAGGCATGTTTGTGACTTGTCTCTTATCCAAGATTTAATTAATATTTAATCATTATTTTAAATCGTTTGTTTACTTTCCAGATGAAGAAAAGGTTTTGTTTGAACCGCCCTGATTGTTTTAAAGATAATCCAAGTCTATTAGGAAGATTTGACTGCTCTGAAATTTTTATAGAAATACCAAAAGATTTAGAACTGCAAATTACAACTTGGTCTGAATACAAGCACCACAGTACCATGAAGTTTCTCGTATCAGTTACCTCATAGTTTTTTCATAAATTTTGTCTGAGAGGCATATACTAGAAAAATGTATTCTACAAAATAGAGTGCTCAATCTTCTTAAAAGAACAGAACAATTATAAATAAAGATATATATATATATATATATATATATATATATATATATATATATATATATATATATATATATATATATATATATATACACATATATATATATATATATATATATATATATATATATATATATATATATATATATATATATATATATATATATATATATATATATATATATATATATATATATATATATATATATATATATATATGTATATATGTGTGTGTGTGTGCGTGTGCTCACTCGCACATTGTACTTATCTGTGAGTATTACTCAAGCATATTTGTTAAAAAAATTTTTACAAAAAATAATAAGTAATTTTTTATATTAAAACAAAATAATCACACAGTCATTATGTTACAGTTTTGGTTCACGATCAACTTAATAGAATCTTTTTATATCCTGTAACTCTTAATCCTTTATTAGTAATTAAGTATTCTTTATAACAAGTTCAAAGTCACCATATGTTTTACTATATAAAATAGCAAGAAAGGTTTTTGATCTACTTATAAATCTATAATAGGCTAACTTAGGAAAAAAAGTTCTATAGAATTTCTATAAACTTTTGGAACATACGGCATATATAAATTATATAGAAATGCTATAAAATTTCTATAGAATTTCTATTAATTTCTATAGAAATTGCTATAAAACTTTTTTTTTATAAAATAAAAAGTAGAAAAAAAAGTTCTATTTGAATTTCTATAGATATTAAGAGAGGTTCAACAGAAATTCTATTGAGTTCTATAGAACTTCTATAGACCATATGTTCCAAAAGTTTATAGAAATTCTATAAATCTTTTTTTCCTGGGAAGGGGGTAGGGTGGAACAATATCCTGGGTTTAACTAGCACGCTGGGAAAGCTATTGGAGACCTGAAAGCAAAGCGTTATACTTATATCTTGAGTAGCTGTCTTCTTGCTGTCGACATATCTCCCATTTCCTACTCAGGATATTCTATATCCAGAAATAAAATATCCTTAATCAGATAGAAAATCCTAACATATTTGATGCCAGCTTTGACCATATATGCATCAATGCTATGATTAATTAAGTTGTTGCTTTTTTATTTATTTAGATCCTTCTAGAAGTTCTAACGATCTTATCACAGAGCGTTGAGGAACAACACATAACCAGGTAGTTCAAACCTCATTCCTTACCAATGGATTGGTCGGTAATAAGGCATGAACTTCTTTGTTAAATGCTATCCAAATTATCTTAAACTCAATCCAAATGTAAATTTTTTGCATTTTTTTATTTTTTTAGAAAAGATTTATATGCTATAACACTAAATAGTTTAAAGTCATCAATAGATTGTATGGAGAATTAAAATCGTTATTATTACTCATTTTAATTAGATGTTTTGCATGTGTTTTACAGCAACAATCGGTTTGTTAACTCGAAATTGTTTGTTCTGTATATTCTTTTGTATTTATTTGGATAAAAAAAAATTGAGTTTCGAAAACCGTGAATTTAAAATACTTTAATAATCTTACTCAAAAGTATTTGAAGCAAAGATATATCATTAACATCATTTAGCAATACTGATAGAATCTCATTACTTTTTAATCGCTTAGAACAAGCAGCTAATTTAAAAAGTTATCTTTATTCATTAGCAACTCGGGTCTAGTATTATTAGGTGAATAAAAAAAAAAAAACCAGTTTTAAATTTGTTTAACTATTTTCAGGTAATAATTGTTGCAGTATTGTTGTTATTGGTATATACATATTATTGGTATATACATATTGGTATATGTATATATTGTTATTATTCCTATATTTAAAGAACGGGAATCGTCTTACGAGGCCTCGATTTTATTTCTTCTCTAATAATTTTTCGCTGCTGAATTCTCATTAAAATCATATATACAATTCATTTTAAAGTTACCATCTACTAAAGTTGTCTCACTTTATTGCGCTTGCCACATTTTATGTTCTGATTCTTTTCTCGAATTTTATTGTTACTTGTTTTTAGATGAAAAACTGTTTCATATTCCGGCTGGTTCTTTTAATGTAACTTTTTCATTTATAGACACGGTTTAGATGTGTTGTTAATAATATGGACCTGCTCTACCTGCCAAGATAGAGTAGGTCTAACTATATTAACAACCTCTTTTCCATTTTTTTAAGGTTACATCTCTTTTTCTTTTCTACAAATGGTACCATGGTTACTGCTTTTTCCACCATCCTAAACACTAGTTTACTTAACTTCTAAATCAGCAAAAATGCATTTTGTAACTGTTTTTTTATGTTCAGAAAATTTTAGTTTATCCTTTCTCAAACATCATCGTCTTTAAAATCTCTCCGGATGTTTTACTAACTCATACTATTTACTGTTTTTTAATTAGTTTTTTTGGCGCTTTAACTCACTTTGACACTTTCTAGTTACTTAGCAACTTAAGTACTTGCAGCCTTGTTGAAAGCACAAAATAAATAAAAACTTGTTAACTTGGGTGTTTACGATATTTAATTCTCATAGTTCTAAAGCTTGATCATTATGTAGGTAGTGATTAAGTTTTACAAATTTGAGAATTGGTATATCATAATATATATATATATATATATATATATATATATATATATATATATATATATATATATATATATATATATATATATATATATATATATATATATATATATATATATATATATATATATATATATTATTAATTGAGTTATATAAATATATATATAATAATTGAGTTGCATAAGTAAAATAAAAGCTAAATAACAAATTCACGTGATAAATACCTGGAAATCATAAACAAGTCCATACTTAGGTAAAGTTATGTTGAAGTTAGTTTCATTAAAACTTTCAGTAAATTTATTTCCAGTAGGATCTCGTAATGCGCTTGCTCCAACAAACCATACCAACGCCAAATATGAGAAGGACGTAATTAAAATAGCAAGCAAAGTTCCGACGGGTACTGAGTGTGATGGATCTTTCAAATCTCCAGATAAGTTCGCACCGGCCATTATGCCGGTTACAGCAGGAAAAAAAATAGAAAATATTTTGAAAAAGTCTTGTTTATCACGGTAATCAGGTTTCATATTATCTTTAAATGTCTTAAAGTTGAGGCCCGTGATTCCTTTTGCGAGCAAATTTTTTCGAGTTTCTGTTACTGATGAGTAAAAGGAACCAACAACTACATTCAAAATTGCTAAAATTATTAACACCATCAAAACAACTTGAGTATGTATAACCCAATCCAAACCAAACATTGTTATTATGAAACATAATATTAATGCAATTAATCCAACAATACGAATGTCATTTTTACGATCAATTATTAACACGTCATACCTTTCCATTATTGACTGAATGGTTTCAGCAAATCCAACTAAATAAAACGCAACAGCAACAGCATTTGCTATTGAAAAAATTACGCCAATGCTACCTCCGAATTCTGGTCCAAGACTTCGAGAGATCATGTAATATGCTCCTCCTAAAAAGAAAAATAAAAACGCTGTAAAAATAAGTTAAAAAATTCAACGAAAGAAAAAATAAATAAAAGAAAAAAAAGAAAAAAAAAGAAATAAATAGATATATCGAGTGACTTTACTTTGTATAGCTATTTCGTTTCTATGGCTACTGACCTCCCAATACTTCTCCATTTGTACAAATTGCAGACATTGACAAGGTTGTTAATGTTGTTACAAAAGTAGCAAGCAAGACAATTGCTGTCGCATGTGCAATGCCTGCCTGGCCAACAATCCATGGTATTCTTAAAAAAAGAATTACACCCCAAATGTTTAAAAGAGTTGGAATAAGTACACCACGTATCCACCCCAATTTTGTAGCAGATCTGCTGTCATTTTTTAATAAAACCTCTAACTCTTCTTGTTTAGTTGGATCCTATAAAAAAATTCAAAAAATAAATGGAGGAGTTAGTACTAATAAATAGAATCATCGCGTACATTTTAATATAAATAGATACAAATAAATATTACGTAATACTGTCATCAATGAAATTTTAAAAACTAAAATATGATGATCCTCTTTCTTAAAAATGTTTTAAATAACATTACTTAACTTGAATCTTGAAAATTTTATTTATTTGTAAAACAAACAACATTTTTTACCCAATGTCTTTTCTTAGCATTTTCTAATCCTACTCCTTTATGAAGTTGTTCCAAAGTTGGTCTGGTATTATTTTGAGTTTTGTCAATTGTAAGATGCTTTTTGTAAAACACAGATAGCGGTACTGCATCATGGGTAAAGTCATTTAGCATTGAGCGACTGTGCGATGAAATATGCCCGCTGTCTGTGCTATTCCTAACGGGCGAATATGTATGGTTTAAAGTTTGTTGATCCATGCTAAATGAATCAAATTCTTGGATTTCGTTACGTTCTAAATTTAGTTTTTTTATATTTTTATGTTTATCAGATCCATCAACACTTGATGCTTCTGAACCTGTGTTTGGATCAATGAAGTCCTTTTCAGAACAATCAACGGCTCTAATAAAACTATCTGATTTTTTTAAATACCGGTTTGACATTCCCATGTTAACAAGTGACTGACTGTTTTCTAAAAAAAGATACGTTAAAATAAATTAAACCGTAAAATTTATGAAAGCTATAAATATAAGTTTATCAATACTTATAATTCGTATAAGTTTAAGTTTTTGTTTTCATATCAGCAATTCAAATAAAAGTTTTTTACGGTCGACTTTTTATAGATGTCTGCTTTGTTAATATTTTAAAAAAGAAAATCACTGCAGATGTTTGAGTCAGTTTTTTAACAAAAACCCAGACATTAACTTTGCTATCATAATGTTTTACAAAACGTTTGTTGTTGTTATTGTTGTAAAATAAAAGAAAACGAGCTTTAAGCTAAAATTTTAATAATTTATTTCTTATAAATTTTCAAAAAGTTAATTTTTTAATTACGTCAATTATCTAAATGTTTTATAAACTTTATTATTTCTAATATTAAAAAAGAAAAGAAAAAAAATGAATTTCAAGATAACAAATTTTGATTTAGTTAAAATTAAATGTTTTAACAAAGTTATTTTTTGCATTCATCAAACATAAAAAATATATAAATAAAAAAATATATAAAAAAATACAAAAATTTAAACAAACATTAATATGTATAAAATTAAATTTATATAAATATATTTATATTATTATAATTTTATATATATATTTTTTGTTTAAATTCTTTTATTTCTTAATCTTCTATATAAATATATATATATATATATATATATATATATATATATATATATATATATATATATATATATATATATATATATATATATATATATATATATATATATATTATTTGTTTATATTTGTATATATAAAACACAAAATTTTTTTTTCAAACAGGTTTTACGGTTTTTTTAAATTTGTTTTTATTAAAATTTCAGCTGGTGTTTAGTTATTTTATACTTCAGTGGCAAGTAACCTTTAATACGGAAAAGCTTGCAGGTACTTTCACAAAAAACTTTCTAGCTTGGCAACAACTTCAATAGTATTATAGCGACAAAAGCACGTAAAAAACACCCATTAGAAAACGTCGTTTGACATTAAAAAATTTGAACTTTGATAAACTTTATTAATTTATAAATACAGACGTGCTTTCCTAATATGCCCTTATTTGAACTAAATAATATATTAAAAACTAAACCCAAGTTAAACTCGGATTTATCGTCAAAGTACTTTGTTCTAATTAAAGTTAACAGCTTCTTTAATTTATAACAGAACGGTTCTTTAAAAAAAAAAATTATTTAAGTGAACAAAAATTGATAAAGAAATCTACCTTGACAAAAGTTATAAAACCTGTACCTCCACATGAATTATCAAAGCAGTACGTTGAAAACAACAATATATATTTTTCTTAAAAGAACGTTAGCTAAATAATGTCGTCGTTGATTAAATCACTGAAGTTTCTGATTTATTAGGAAATTTAAAATAAATAACATTTATAAAGTTTAGGTAAATATCTTATATAACTAAAATATAAAAATAAACACTAAAAAATAAAACGAAAGAAAAAAAAGAAGTATATCTAATTAAAAAACTATATTCGCCTTATCACTTTAGTAAACTACTTTTGTCATATTTTGGTTCATCATAAAAAAGTTTTTTATTTATTTTTTTTCAAATAAATTTCATTAGTTTAAAGCACAATCAAAAGGTTTCTTAAAAGTCGAACAATTAAAAATCTATTGGCTGCTTGTTTCCTCATAAATATATTCACATATTTGCATTAAATCTTCTAAACTGCTCAAACTCTCAATTATTTCTTATACAATTTAGTTATCATTTATTTAACAAGCGGAAAAATATTTTTTGCAAATCCTTTCTACAACTTTTATAATATATAATCTTTGTACTTCTTATCTTATATCGTTCTTTTTTCAGATGCGTTTTCATTTATTTTTTAATTTTTTGTGGTTTTAGTGGGTTAATCTTTATTAAATTGAATTAATTTTATTAATACCCGGGATGTGAATCCCATATTAGGACTCTGGATTTGTAAGTCACAAAACGATTCTTTCCTCCTGGTTTTTGATAGCATTAAGCTCCAAAAATGCAACGATATGGCTTATGAACAACTTTTTCACAAAAGTAGTTCATAAGCCTCTTAAGAAGAGACTTATGAACTACTTTTTATTTCCACAATTTTTTTGTAGAACGTATGTGAATGTGATACATAAAAAGATTTGGTGTAAAAAAATAATCGTTGTGAATTTGCTTTCAAATTTATTAATTACTTAAACGATTGATAAACCAAACTGCTTGTTTTAAAACTGCTTTTTAACAAATATTTTATGTCTCTAACTTAGTTTTTAAATTAGTTAATTATTTTAAACTTTATTGTTTTTACAAAATATTCAAAATTGTCTATTTGTATAGACAATTTTTAAGTTGTTATCCGGTTAAAAATTTATATAAATTTTTAACCGGATAACAACTTAAAAATTAGGTATAAAATAAATTCACTTGGTGATGTGCATAGTCAGAGCTGTTGCTAGGCTCCCCACACACGCCAATTGGGGAGGGGGAGCCCAGAGATTTTAGGGGATCAATATGCAAATTTAGAGGCCCTTATGCGAATGTAACGAGTTTTTTTTTTTAAATTTGGGGCCCTTATGACAGGTTTTGGAGAAGGGGGCCTCGGACCTAGTAACCACGGATTTGAATGGCTCTTTTACTTATTTTGATGTAAAAATTACTTTTAAGCGTTAATTACTTTACATAACTCATATTAAATATATAATTTACTTATATTTAAAAATAATTTTTTTTTACATTAATTACATAACATGTAAAATTTAGTAACTTAAGTTTAGTTTTTTAAATGAGTAATTGCCCGGTGGGAAATAGATAAGTAGATAATACAAGATGTATTTAAAACGTCTAAAAGATTACGTATTTTATACGTCTTAAACACGTCTTTTACCCATAGGTAAAAGTTATTACTAGCTATTGTTGCTATTCTCTAGCTAGCTGCTTGCTCATTTCCCACCTGTTGTTACTTGAAGTAGTAATATAATTTTACAAGTAAAAGTAATTTTTACTTTTACTTGAGAATGTAAATTACTATTAATGGTAAGTCGTGTAAATTAATTTACTTTTAAAAGTAATTTTGGTTATAATTATTTGAGAAATTTACACCGAAATGTTATTTATTTTATATGTAAAAAAAGTTATTTATGAAGTAAACTTACGTAAATATAACATTTTAAAAACATAACACTTACTTTACAAAGTAAAATACTAGACCAGCTAGAGCTCTGAAACTTTCAGGATTTGTATAAATTTGATAAACATGTTGAATTTGTTTTCAGAGCAACACTTTTCTGAATCTTTTTTTGTTGTTGTTTGTTTTAACATTATCTTTCAGATTTTTTAGAACTCTGACAACATTTCTTTAGTCTGATGAACATGCATGTCAAATTTGTTTCCTGGGCAAAGAGGGCCTACCCTAACTTTTTTTCTTAAATATTTTTTTTCTTTAAGTTTGGGGTTTATAATTTTTTTGAAAACTTTTTTGAAAATAGATTTTAAAAAGGCATTTTTTTAATTTACTTGTTTTAGTATTAATTTTTTTGTCGGGAGGAAATAGGTTAGTTACCCTGATAAAAGTTTAACGTAAAGGAGCCGCCTATATTTTTAGCTATGCTGCTACTTTTCGCTTCTCTTATTCAGCGTGGTCGTTGTTAACAACCACTCTAACAGAAACAAAAATAATTTATTTTTGTTGTTTATTTATTAATAGCTTTTCATAAAACTGTTGTCTTTAATGAACTAATTTCAATTAGTTCACGACAGACAACAGTTATTCCAGACTATTTCAGACAACAATTATTTCAGTCATTCAATTATTTAATCATTTCCAGAAATAACCTTATTTATTTATTTCGTCATTAAAAAAAGAATACAATGCCATTTTATATAAATAAAATCTACATGATCGGGGGTAAAAGAAGACAAAATTTTCTCTATCACTACGCCCCGTATATTTGCCTTATCACTAACTTCATTATGGTTAGATTAATTTTTAACAACAACTAACATTTTGACAACTGTATTTTTTAACAAAAATACATAACTTAGAATAAAATTGCAAAATGCAGAGCCATTTTCAAAACAAGAACAATAAACCAGACAGTCTTTTAAAACAAATTAAAAATCAAAAAAATCAAAAATTAAAAATCACTTTTAAATTACTGATGTAAATAACATCAGGATTAATTAAAAAAAAATAATAATAAAAGATAAAAATGTATAAGTAAAAGTTACTAACTTAAAAACTTTTCATAACCACAACAGCTGTTTAGTTTAAGCTATTTAATGTACCAGAATTAGTAGAGTGGTTAAAAAAGCACACTTTTTAGTTTAAGATTAAATGGTCGATTATGAAGAAAAGTGTTCTATATGATGAAATAACATCAATTTCTTTTTTTTTTCAGTAAATTTTAGTTACTTTAAATTTTCAAATATTAAAAAAAAATAATAATAACAAAAATGGAAATCACAATATTTAAACCACCCGATTCCAATCACATATTTAAAATCAGGCCCGTAGCAAGCATTTTGTTTGAGAATTTAACTTTATGTAAAGACACGGAGCAAACTTCAAACATTTAGAGCCTCATGTTTATGTAAAATAAAAGCAAAAATGTTCCAATAATGGGAAGTATTTTAACAATAAACCCCTAAAATAATGGGAGTATTTTAACAATAAACCGCTAAAATATTTACTTCCTCTTCATGTCATTAGCGTGAGAGCGACGAGTTTATAACATTTATATACACGTTTTATTTAACATTTTAAACTAAATTTAAGTCTCTAATGTCATGCAATAATCGCTTAGTGTTTAAAAATTATGCCAATATAAATTTTGAACCACCTCTCAAATTATTAGGAGGATTTAAAAAACTACCTTTAACAAATCTCTAATGTCATGAAATAATCTCTTAGTGTTCAAAAATTATGATCATATAAACTTTGAACAACCTCCCTAATTATTTAGGAAATTTTAAATATTATCTTTAATTAAGTTATAAGTTCGTCTGACAATCAAACTCTGTTCCTCATTCAAAAGTTCGGAGCGAAATTTAATACAACCGTTTTTTTACGAGTAAGTTATCAAGTGACGCGGACTTCATTGTTAAAATTTGTCGAAGAATAACAAAGAAAATTGAGTATTTATAAGTGACTTTAGCCTTAAGATCATTCGTATTTTTTAAACAATATTGTCAAATTAATTTTTTTCAAAGTTAATTTGGTCATTGATGAGCATAAAAATATAAATAAACAAAATACGAGATTTAATTTTAAATTGATTAAAATAAGAGTGGTACTGCGTGGTATTATACCTCTTCAAAAGCAATGTAATAGGGTTTTATAATTTGAAAGTGCGGCGATTACTTTTATCACCAAACCGATTAGAATTACTTAACATCATCTTTAACTAATAGTATTATTATATAGTTACGTATAAATGAGGTCTTTTAATGTGTTGTAAACCATATTAAACTCATTTAACTAATTTAACTCAGTTAAAACTTTATGGATAACCAATAATACAACGATGTCTAGTTGCGTAAGTTTTGTAATGCATTATTAATATAATTATGAAAAAGCAGTAATTTTGGTTAATAAATATAATTATAGCAAATAAAACATGCTTAAGTGCGAAACTTAAGTATGTTCTTTTTTATATAGCATTATAATGTTTAGAAAAAGATTAAAATAATCACCACATTTGGTTAGGGTGTAAACTTTATATAACCATAACTTATGAATTTTGAATTTTAAAATCTGGCAACTTAAATTTAGTGTAAGATGTTAAAAAAATAGAAAGTAATAATCTGTTGCCCTCACATTTGGGGTAAGGATGGTAAATGTTTTAGGGTATTTTTATTTCCAGGCTCCAATCACCACGAGTTTTATTTCTTAATCTACTTATAAATTGTTGCTTAGCTACAGCTCGGGTTATGCGTATATTACACAGTAGTATAGCAAAATATTTTCAGCCAGTAGGCATACATAACCCAGGTGCCGAATTTCTGCTTCTCTGAAACAATAACTTTTACTAAAAAAATTAAAAAAAAATTCTTTACATATATCTTGAGTTTCCTAAACCTCGCGGTCCTGGGTCTAGTTGCTTGAGGGACTAAGTTTTGCTTACATCTGCCTTGCTTGGCCATTGATACTACACGCAGATACAGATATGTACATAAATAGTTCTAAATTTTTCATGCCCATATAAAATACTGTAGTTCTTTAAACCAGTGCCGGATTAAGACTTACAGGGTAAAGGGATATTTTTGAGCATAGGGGCATTTTTCTTAATAAGGGGTCAAAAAAAACCTTACGAAAATAAAGCATCTTCTTAAATTTTGGGGCTTCTAAATTTGTGGGACATGGAGCCCCCATAATTCGGAACTGGCTTAAACTTTCCCTACTTAGTTTTTAAATAATAAAAACTTTTACAAAAATAACTTGCAAAAAGAACTAGCAATTTTGCCACTTATGCCTTTCAAATAGACTATACCCATGGGAGACCCTTTCTGAGTCTCCCATGGGTAAATGCGCCTTCTGCTCACTGCGATGTTTCAGCTTTGTCTGAACTCTAGACCTTTCAAATGGTTGGCCAGGGATTGAATTCTTTTGAGACGAATTGATTCAAAGTGACCATCATCAATCATGGACCAGAACTAGAGAGGGTTTTAATCATGGGCAAAAACCTTATTATAGATATTTTCAAGTTTTACAGGGAAGAAAACCAAGGATTTGTAAAGTAAATAACAAGTAATCTATACAAAATAAGCAAGTCAATTTACTAAAATTCTACAATATATTTAAAAGGATTTTGTACAACAGTAATGCAAAAAAGTAAAACTTTAAGTAACTAAGATTTAGTTTGAGCAGACATAATGTCGCCGTAAACTAAATGTTGGTTACTTAAAGTATTACCCATTTGCATTACTTTTGTACAAAATTCTCTTCAAGTTTTTGTAGAGTATAAGTAATTTTACTTTATACAGATTACTTTTAATTTACTTAACAAATTATATAAAATGTAAGCTTATGTAATTTAAATTTTATTTTACACAACTTATTTTTAATAAAAGTTTTTTAATACTTTTAAAATAAAAAATGCGTACTTAAAAAATATTGTCTTTACAATTTACATATAATTTTTATGTATACTATTTTCATATGCAATTTTTTTTTTTACCATTACGGTAATATAGCTTTTTTAAAATTAGTTGTTTTTATATGTAAATTTCAACTTGAGAAACTTTTATTATGTAATATAATTTTAAAAAGTAATTAATTTTTAAATCTAAAAGTAAACAGCTTTTTTATGTTACTTTTTTTTATGTAAAAACTAAATTTCATTTTGATGTAATACTCTTTTACATAACTTACTTTTGAAAGTAAAAAATGTATAAATACTTATACGGAAATGTAAATTTACAATAAACGTTTAAAACTACTTACGCAATTTACTTTTTCAGTTATAATAAAAGTGAAAAGTAATGCAAGTTGCTTGTCGCAAAATCTAATTAACAATATCGATTCAACGGCTGACATTGACGGTAACAGATAACAATCTAGTTCCCACACGCATTAAGGGCGAACTAAGAATAGTTACATCCAAAACCTTTAAGTCAAAGTACAAGTAGAAGTTTGGGTTGGTAATCAATTGCTTATTTGTTTCAAGAAGACATTTTGGTTTTGGATCTCTCCAGCTATAGAAAAGACTGTACCATACATTAAACCGTATCTAGAGTTTTTTTTAGCAAGCCTGGTCAAGCAGTTTTTTTGCAAACCTTGTAAATCAATCTCAAATCAGAAATTACTCTACTCAAATGTGTCCAGCAAAGTGCTATATTTTTTAATTAAACTTTCGAATTTAGTTAAGGCGAGTATTTTTAGTTAAAGAGTAAAAATATTTGCTTAGCTACAAATAAAGAATGCAGAGTTGCTTAGCTACACTTAAAGAATGCAGATTTTGTAGTGACCTCATACTGCAATGCAAAATTGCTCATCATTTACAATAGGTTTAATTTTATATTCTACAACTGCAACTTTCTTGTCAAAATTATCAAAACTTTAAAGTGTAGTTCTAGTGTTTTTAAAACCCCAACTAATCAAAAGTTATCCCGAACGTAAGGAGTTTTGAAAAGTTGGAATAATTTAAACGATGGAATTAATTAGCGCAGATGTAGTTGATGCAACTGCGGTAAAACCTTTTAAAAAGTAAGTTTTCTTCGGCTTCATTAATGTTAATCTTTAGCTCAAAAAAACCTGGTGTAGCTTTTCCTTTAATACTAATTTTTTTATCTATAAGTTTTAATAATCGTTGTAATAAATAAATAAAAATCTAAGATCTTTTTGTATTCAGTTGCTTTTCCTCAAAATTCAAAACAATGAATGTATCTGTCACAGAAGATGAACGACCTTAAAAAAAGTAAAATTGATTAAAACAAAAAGATTGTAGGGCTACTATAAAACTAGAGTGCCTATCGGACACTTGTTGAAAATGAAATGAATAGGGGAGAGTGGGGCACCAGGAAATAGGGGGCATCACGAAACATATGATAAAAACAGTTACTACTAGAGCAATGTTTTGTGAAAAAAATTATTCGACATCCTTTGATCTTTTTTTTAATGTGTTGTTAAGTAACATTATTTTGTGAACAATAATCCAAGGGCTCTTTTCTTCATTAAACAAAATTATTGAAAAAACAAGCTGATACTAAAAATAAAGCAATTGTTTTCCATTAACAAGTATGAGGTAACTTGATTAAATATTTGCAGTAGGTCCTAAAACTGTAGAACAGTACTCTATTGTGTAATAAGCAATTCTAAAAATCATTTTTTAAAAGATTTATACAAATATAATACTAGGAGATCCAATTTCGATACAAAGCCATTAATTATTGGCGCTTAAGGATGAGATTTAAAACAATGATTTATATGGACTTCTGAAATGTGATTTGGATCATTGGATGTATTAATTTATTTTAATTATTAATTTTATTATTTTATTATTGATATATATTTTAATTATTAATTTGTTTGTCTTCCAAGTAAAACCTTTTCTCTATGCTTTATACTTTTTATTTACTCTTTTAATGATGTTCATAATTTGTATCAAGGTACTCCATGGGGGTGGTACCTTGATACAAATTTTTTGTTTTACTTTGAATAGTTTCACAAGTTTAATCTTGTATATTTTGTTAATTAATGAATTTAATTTTGTAGGTAAAAATTTGTTCTACAAATTGAACTCTTAAAAAGAAGCTTATTAAAAAAATTGTTACTAAGCAAAAACCAAAAGTGTGTCATGGTGCCTCACTCTCCCCTACATCTCTTCATAAAATAACATAATAATAATAATAAGTTTTGCTAAAAAAAGAAAAAAAAAAGAGTATTTTCAAATTCAATTCAAAGAATCTGCTTATTAATCCTAATCAGTTAAAGTTTATTGTGTTGCATAATTGTTATTCAATTTCAAATGCATAATTCAAATGCATAATTGTTATTCAAACGTTTCAAAAAATCCAGATACGTCTCAGATACGTCTCAGATACGTCTCATAAAAATTTTCATGTAAAATAAAAGTATTAGAAATAAAAACATGGTCATTAATACTTATTAAACGGTCATTATTATTGTCAATGTTATTATTGTCATCATTATTATTACGGTCGTTTACTTGTATAATTGCAAATGCTTTTAATTCAAATTCTTTCTAAAATTTGTATAGGGACTACTAATTACTGTTATGCCCCGGGCACCAAGAAAGCTCTCGGTGGCCTTCCTTTCAACTTTAAAATGACGCTTTATGAGTATATCATAACTAAATTTTTGTAAATTGCTTCTAAAAATACTAAGTTCACAACAATTTCAGCATAGAAAATAAGTGAAAATTTAATAAATTATCTCAAAATATGAAAAAGCTATGTTTTACACTCAATTATTAAAACAAGATGACAATGTACGTATAATTCTCAACGATTATGCATTCCTTAAAGAAATAATAAAAAATTTGATAAAAAAATTCATAACAGCGCAGAGTTTTGCTTACGTCATTGAATGCGTTTGTCTTGGTAAAATGTTTGTCCACAAATCGATCCCACAATCATATGCGCTACATAAAATAAACCTGTTTATAGCCATGCAACCCTACGCTATTGAATCAAGTCTTGCTAAAATGCCTCAATATCTGTAATTTCTTCATAATTATTTAGAAACGGTTACGGAGATGTTTTTGTTCCGATTGTCATGGCTATTGCAGAGTCTTGTTAAACGCCTAGCACAAAGGAGCTATCCTTAATCTCATTAAAACAATCTACTGCCTAGTATTGTAGAATATATGCTATTGTTAAATTATTTTAAGTTTAAAGCGTTTTTAAATTGTAACCCTAATGACTTAAATAAGTTTATTTTAATAGTAACTATAGTTACTAAGGTAATAAACCAGCAACGGTGTATAACAATCAGTTATTGCATGATGAGTTGAATGCTTTTTTCAAAAACCAAACTGCTGAATAAGATATTATGTTTTTCAAAATTTTTATATAGTCTGTTATGCATAATACGCTAATGTATAACTGACTATATAATCATCTTGAAAAACTTAATACCTTATTCAGCAAACAGTTTTGGATTTCGAAAAGGGCATTTAACTCATCATGAATAACTAACTTAGCCAATCAAGTTCTGGACAGGTTTGCTAACAAAAATTTTACTCTCGGTTTGTTTATTGACTTGTCAAGTGCTTTCGACAATGTTAATCATAAAATTCTTCTGCACAAACTAGAGTAATAGACAGCAGCCTAAACTGGCCACAAAGTTACGTTAAAAATAGAAAAAAAAGAGTATCCTATGATTCAACATGTAGAGGGTTAGAAACAATAAGCTGTGGATTTCTTCAAGACTCTATCCTTTGATCCTTACTGTTTCTTATTTATGTAAATGAAATCTACCTATTTTCAAACATGCTTAACTTTGTTCTTTTGACTGATGATACTAGTTTTTTTTACACCGATTCCAAATAAACAGCAATTTTCTTTTCAGTAAACCGTGAGCTGGTAAACCGTAATGACTCGTTCAAATTAATCAAACTTTCTTTGAATATTAGTAAAACTAGGTATATTTTATTTCATCGCCAATCTGAATGCGATGACTTGCCTATGAAACTTCCTAAACTAACAATAAACAACGTTATAGTTAACAGAGTTGCATCGCTTAAAATTAAAGGCATATAAGTTGATATATATCTTGTTTGGAAAAATCATATAACGCTACTTGAAAACAAAATTTTTAAAACTTTAAGCATTATGCATAAAATAAAACAACAACAAAGTAAAAAATGTTTAATGGATTTATATTACTCTTTCTTTATTTTAATATTGCGTGCGCAAGTACTAGCTTTTTAGCAATAAAAAGTATATATATGAAACAAAAACTAGCAATAAAAAGTATATATATGAAACAAAAACTAGCAATAAAAAGTATATATATATGAAACAAAAACTAGCAACAAAAAGTATATATATGAAACAAAAACTAGCCAGTAGAATTATATGTAATGTGCATAAATACGCCCAATAAATAACTCCAAGTCGTTAATGTTTAGATTTCAAAATGACATGTTTACAAAATCCTTTAATATACGATTTTTGAAAATTAATCATAAATACTTAACGAGGTGCATTATCCATAACTTTAACTTAGCTAAGTTACTCTAAAAAAATCCAATTACAAAATTTCACATAGAGGACCTCGTCTATTGAGCATAGTTCTTAATGAAAATATGAAAAGCATAAACTCAAAAAATTGCTTTAAAAATATAGTTAAACAGTGCTTCCTTGAATTAACAGTCGCAAATATATTTTATATTTTTAAGTTTTAAAGAATTTTTAAGTTAAAAAGTCTTTTAAACATAATCTTTCTATTCCATTTTTTTACATTTTTTTTAGAAATGCCAAAGCATTAATCTTACTTAGAAAATTGATTTCATAACTTTTTGTATATAAAATTCCATTGCAATTAATATCAGAGCAAGAACCTTATGTAAGTAAAGAATATAAACAACAATATATAATCAAAGTTAAATATGGCTGTAATAAATATTACCACTGAAGATAGTCAGCAACTATTGGCAATCGTATAAAAAGTTTGCTCTAAGATGTGTTTTTTTCAGCATAATTGTTAACATTAAGATTTTTTCTTTACATAATTACTTTTTTGAACTTTTCATTTTTAATGTTTTAACTAAAATATTAAATATGCTTTAAATATAAGTTAAAGTAACTTCGCTCTCTTCAACTTCCTCCCCCTTCCTTCCTCTTACCCCTTTACTTTGTGAATAATTTAAACATAAAAACAAAATTGTGAATAGATCTAAATACAAAACTATAGTCAAAATACCTTTATAGAATTATTTAGCTTCGTATAAATAAAAAATTCAATACTAACTTGCACACTTCATTAAAGTTATTATCAGTTTACCTTATTTCTAATAGGTAAAGCAAGTCAAATATATTTATAGAAACGCATAACTGAATTCATGCTTATATGCGTAGTAACTCAATTTTTCGTTTAAGGAGATAACCAGTGTTTACATTTAAATTTTTATAATTTTATTAAAGTAAGTGTATTGAAAAAATTGTTGCTATTAAACTAAGTGTCTGTTTGTATGCGATATATGATACAAGCGAGCAGTGAGCCAGGTTGTGAAAAAAGTCGAAAATGTCATGTTTTTAAAAAAGAATTTATTTTAGATTCGTGTATATGGCCTTTCTAAAATAGATACTTCTTTTTAAAAAAACTCAAAAACTATTATTACTGTTACTAATTAAAGTCGCGCCATTTTCAGATAGTCAAAACAACTAAAAATCTAATAAAAAGAGGTTTTCATAAATATAAAAATAATTTTATTCGTGGCGCTTTTTATAGTAAATTTGAAAATATATTTATATCACAAAAGGTGTTTTAAACGTTTAATAAACGTGTTAATAGGTATTAAATTGTATTATAGACGTATTAAACACGTCACACCTATCTAAAAACGGTCCTAACTTCAATTTTGAGGGCCTAAAAAACGACCGATGGGGCATTAATCTGCAAGATCTCAGGTATCACCAGATGTAAAAATTAAAATCGAATATCTAGAGCCAATGGAGAAAAACACATTTAAATTTTTAAACCATTTTGCGCTACTGGTTGCACTTGAAGCCCCATTGTAAATCTATTTTGTTTTTTTTTCACTTTTGGGTTATGGAGTTTTAAAAAAAATATCAAAAACTCTTTACATATATGCGTTGGCTATAACCTGACAAAAAATTAGCTCTTTAACACTTGTGATTTGTGTACAGGAGCCTGAAGTATAGGGTATGGCACTAAACGCCTCTTTAAAAAGAGTCAACGGATGCTTTACAATTTTATTCTAACCTTATTATCGGCTTCGGAAGTTTCAAAATTTAATAGAACGAAGCCTTGGCATGTATCTTTCAGGCAAAAAAAATAGAAGCAAGATATCTTTTATCTGTGCAAAAATATAGCTCTTAAAGTAGGTATCTCGCCTCTGAAAAAACGGCCAAAATATAGCAGCTTTTTGTGATTTTTATGCTTTTTAAAGATTCAAAGTTACATTAAATCACTAAGTAACAATATCATAACAACATTGTTATATAGAGGGACAAGTAAGAGATTTTTAGAGGTAGAGAATGGAATCAGGAGTATGAAAATGACAACCATGATCAAAAGAAGCAACTTTAGCAAACGCTAACTTTGCTATCAATTATATATATGGTTTCCATGAGAGGTCAGTAGTGAACGATAATCCAAGAAGATGTAAAGAAGAGCACTCAGTGTGAGAGTTGGCATTCATCAATATAGGAATGGTGACATTGTTGCGATAGTTGTTTGCAGTAAATAACTTTTTGTTGGAGTTAAAATTCAGCAGCCACTGCAAGTCCCAATCTGTTGCGGTTCATGATCGACTGCTATTCTAAGCAATCGAAAAAAAAGAATTTTTATCAAAAAAGAAGTATAAAGTTGAGTCATCAAATAGAACCGCTTTAGATGTAAGGTTATCAGGAAGATCATTAATGTAGATAAGAAACAATACAGGTACCCCAGAAGGTACAGTAAATAAAGAAAAATGTTAGCTTTTGAGAATGACTTTTAAAAAACGGTCAGAAAGAAATGATTTCATAATCTCAAAAACTTTTATATATACACTTTAAGAATTGTTTTACATTTTAAATCTCTCTCTATATATAGAGTTGATTTATATTTAATTTTTTATGTTGAGTTTTATGAAACGACAAATAATAAATTTCTAAAATTTAATTAATAAATGTTTAAATAGAATTGGTAGTATTTCTTTCCTGGTTTTCCACAAGTTATTTTATATTCCTATATTTAAAATATAGTTGACCGTTTTAAAATCTGGCAAAAATACTACAACACAAAATAAAACCCTGGAGAGATATAATAAGTTCTATACCGTTCTTTGCATACATTAAGAATGTAATATAACTAATTACTAAACGGGGAAGCTGGTAGAGAATTTTTATTACTTTTTATTTTTTTGTAATTACGTTCTAACAGCTGTTAAAAACCTATTTAGACAACTTTCAAAGCTTACAAACTAGATTTCAAAATTTTCACCACAAAGGCGCCATTTCGAATTGCTGCTGAAATAATTAAACTTCAATAACGGTACACCACAGTTTAAAATCCAGCTAGTCAGTTACATATTTTTGATTTTAATTAGTCTGTCAAACATAAATTTAATTTTTGTATCCGCAGAAATAACTTAAATTGACTCAACGGCTAATATTACTGACAAAAGTGTTGAGATGGATCTTTTTTTGCAACAGCAACACGTTTATTTCTCCAAGTGTCTTTTATGCAGTTGTGAGACAATCCTCTGCCAGAAATTGAAAAACACCTTTTTTTGCTGTTGAAGAAGGTGCTCTAGCTGCTGAATTCAATAAATATTTGACCACAATTGTCTCAGTTTTGCAATTGAACAGATCAAGTCAAAGTGAGAGTCTCAAGTTTCTGGTCGAAGTTTTATAGTCTCAAACTTATACAATGATGGGAGTGTAATGTCCTCTCCACTTTCCTTCTTTCTCAAACATTTTCTCAGCAACATTTTCCACAAATTCCAACTGGAACTTTGTCACATTAAAGTTGATTTTCTCTTTCAGTTTTATCTGACATATTGCTTTTAGATTTGATGTAAGCTCTCTTTAACATTTACTGAAACAAAGAAAACAAACAGTTTTCCTTCATTCTTGGTGGGTTATTAGCAGTAGTTGGGTTCTGGGTTTTTAGCAGTATTGTACTGTTTTGCGTTTTTTTTTTGTTGTTGTTGTTTTTTTTCTTTAAGTTTCTTATAATGGTGTTTCCTTAAAATTAGGACTTGTAATAAATGTAAATATTCCATGAAATATAAAATCTATTTCAGAATACTTTTTTTCAAGAATAATTTATGTCATAGTTAAATACGTCAAATTTAAACAGTTTTAACAAAATAATCATAATTTTTAGAATTAAAAAATAAGCAGTCATTTGTGAACAAACGTGTTTTATTCCTCTTTTGACTATACTGAGACAGTTTGGGCATAGTTTATCAAAGCTACTTGATGGTTTTTTTTTCAAATCTTGATCAGTTGAAAAAGTGAACTTTGTAGAGTGTCTTTTAAGCTGGCTAACCTGACAAATTAAACAATTACAAGAATCAAATCCTCTGGTCTGTTGTCTAATAATCACTTTGTTAAAATCATGTAGCTTGGGAAGAGGCAAGTTTCTATCTTCTTTAATATGCTTTTGTACTATTGCTCTGCAGGAATTGCATATGCCCAATGGAACTCTATCATCCTTAAAATCAATGGAATTTCTAGAAAAAATACCTAGTATTCTTTCCTTGATGAAATCAGAAATATGCCTGTCACATTTTGAAAGACAAAAGAAGCTTACAGATTGCCGACAATTTTGATGAGTTTTTCTTTTATATGGCATTTCAGTGGTTAAAAAACAGATTTTTGAAAAATAACTTCAGTACAAGCTTGTGTTAGTAAAAAATCTTTTTAGTTGTTTAGGCTGTTGACTGCTTAAATGTAATTACTCTGATGTTGTGGCTTTTCCCGGAAAAAAAGAAACATGTTTTAAATAGTAGAAAAAACTTGGTCAAAGCGATAAAAGATTTTAGAAAATACTTCAATACAAGAAAAAAAGCACAACAAGGTTATACATAATTGATTTATATAAAAAAAACTTGATTCTAACATTAATTTTGAAATTATTTTATAAATTACCAATCAATTTTGAATTTACAATTCTAAAGCAATTTTTACAATATAAAAAAAAGTTTTTATTATATCAATATTTGGTCAATCATTTTAAACAAAAACAAGAAAGCAAACCTGGGTTTAACAACTAGAATATAAAGAGGCTTTTATGTGTTTTAAATTTAGAACAATTAGAAAAAATGCCTCTAACTATGTGTTTTCTTACCCATATTTTATACAAGCTTGAACAAAAAAAAACACTCTTTTTCAGACAAAGTACTTACAAATGTGAAGTTTAACAACCATAAAATCCCATACCCACTAGTCACATATTTAGGTTTTCCTTCTGATGGTTCACTTTTTCTTTTAGACAGGGTCCAAAATTGCATTGTATGTTGGACCTGCTTTATTTACCAAACTTGAGTCTCTTTCCCATTGTCGTAAGTTCATCTCTTTCTCCTTTTTACAAATACTACTATGGTCGCTACTCAAAGGTGTTTTTGTCTCTAGTTTCATTAACCAAAACTCATTCTCGGTTGACTTGTCATTTAGAAAAGTCTCATGCTTTTACTGTCTCCACATGCTCTAAAAACTTTTTATTAAAAAGGAAACACTTTTATATATATAAAAAAAAAATTTCGTCAACTTTTTCTCCCACACTTTAATCCTTTGGATTTTTCTCCCATCTTCATGTTTTCCTGGCTGATATAACCTACGACTTTCTAAGTCTTCTGTCAACTGTTTCCTTGTTTTCTATTATTTGTTTTCTAGTAACTCCCAACCTCATAGTAGTTGATTGCAGCTTTTTGGGAGTGAGTTTAAATAATTTAAAAAAACAACAACTTTAAACTAGTTAATTTTGTTTACTAATTTTTCTAAACTTTTATCTTTTAATTGCAACTCTTTGATTGTAGCTACATTTTAAAACAATATCATTGGATAATTTTTTTAAAAAGTAGAACATGGTTGGTTTACTTTAATCTATGATAGTTATGCGGTACAATGCCGGCTCCGCAAAAAATGACATTTTTATTTCGTTCTCCCTCCAGCTTTATAATACCCAGAGGCGTCGCAATAGGATAGACAGCGTAGACAAAGTTTAGAGGGCAACCAAGTCTATATAAGGATTGAAAACTTTTGAGTTTACTATAAATTTGCAAAAATGTAAAATGTTAAAAATTTTCAGCAATGTAATAATAGATATCGTACACTTTATAAAAGATCCTCTTTTTAATATTTTTAACTCATCAATTCAAAATTTTTAATAAATCATTCAACGGAACATGCAATCATTGACTTCATGAACAACATCAGCTCATCTTTTGAGAAAGGACAGTTTGTATTGGGAATCTTTATTGACCTTACAAAAGCTTTCAACACGGTCAACCATAAAGTAAGCCGGAAATATTTATTAAAGGTAAAAAACATTTTAAATAGAGTTTATTATTGTTAAAAAAACTAAATATATTTTATTTCATTCAGAGCAACAAAAAAATTAATTCTTCCCTCTCTAAATATTGATTTCAAAAATATTGGAAAGAACGCAGAATTAAATTTCTTGGAGTAGTTATAGACGAAAATGTTTCATGGACAGCCCAAATAAAGGCCATTCAAAAATATAAAAATCTTGGTTGACTTTTCAAAGCTAGACCATTTTTATCACAAAAAAACATAAAAATTCTTTACTTTTTGTTTATACATAGTCATCTTACATACGTTAACATTTCTTGGGGAAGCACACACAAGACAAAATTAATGTCTCTTTATCGACGACAGAAACATTCTTCTAGAATTATATATCATAAAAACAAACATACACATGCTAAACCTCTATTAAAAGATATCTATGCTAATATACTATTTGTGCTAAAATATAAAATGGGATTAGTACCTTCACGATTGACAGAAAACTTCTTTCATTCAATTCCCAATTAGTTTAACACTAGAGCAACTGGTAACTTTAACATACCCCGAAAAAAACCCAAAACTCTACACTCTCTATCTCTTATCGTGGCCCCTATATATTTAACAAATCAATTCCAAAATACACCTTAATTACTCTTCAAGTCAAAACTTAAAAATCTTTTTCTTAATATAAATAATTACATAGAATTGATCTAGTTCACATTATAAATCAAAATTCGAAAAAATATCTACTAAACATTAATTAAAAAAAAAAAAAATACACACACACAAATCATAATACAACTAGAAAAAATAAGACAAAATTTTATCACAATAATATTTAAAATATTTGTACATAAGAATAACAATATTTATGTGTATCTTGTGTAATACCCCAAGGTTCTCGATGATAAGACTTATTCAGTCTTCTATAAGTTTCCTATAACAATATAATCTATCTTAAGGTGGTAATCTACCATTAAAAAAAAAACTTGCATGTCAACTTTTTTTCAATTTTTTATAGTGCATAGCATATATTATATGATAAAAAAAAAAAGTAAAAATTTTAATGCGCATAATTATTGTTAGACAAAAGCCTACAAATGAATAACTGGCGACAGGGTTTTTTTAGCAACCGTAAATAAATATGAACTGAAATTTTGGCTTGTGATCTTTTACTTATGAAATTAGAATATACCCTAAAACTTTTGGATTTTGATCAAAGAAAGTCAAAATATATGCATTTTAGTCATATTTGGAAGTTTTGGCGTTATTTGAGAATACAAAATCACTCACAAAAGTAGAACGCAATTAGCTGTAAACATAATTCTAATAGAGGTTGCAAATAAATGTGTTACAAACAAGTGTGCCAAATTTCAGATCAAATTGGTTATCGGCTTGAAAAATTTCTCCGTCGCCAGGCTATAAAACATGTTTTTGATAAAAACTCAATTTAAAAACAAAAACAAAAAAAATTGTTCAAAACTTCCCACTTCCATTAACTGTACCTTCTAATGTTTCGTTTTGATCACAAAAACCTTTTTGTATAGCTCTTAGTTTCTTGCGTCTTAATTTCACTATACTTGTGCAAACATATCTTTGGGACATTACTTCCAAACCAATTGATTCAAGGATTCATTAGGATTTAGTGTTTTACCGTGCAAACACTTTTTTAAAAAATTATCACTTCCAAGATCTATAAATATTGGTTTTATAAAATCTCGAACAGCAGCATAACATACAAATATTTTCTTTATATGTTTTTTTTCCAGTTACTTTATCAGCCTGGAATTTTCACCAAGAATCCTTGGTGCGCAAACAAAATTGATGGCGTGTTTCATTGTCATAACTTTTAGAACAGTGAAAAAGAACAGCTGTTACACTTTTTTTTATTGGATATAAACTAGCATTGTTCTGTCTAATTGCTTTACCATAGCAACTTTGCAATGTGTTAATAACATTTTCTGTCAAACGACCTGCTCTTCCTATTTTTTTACTATCAGTTAAAATTTATTTGCTGCTTTTTTTTAAGTTTCTTGAACGCGAGCCAACTCGTTTTTAAATATGATCTATGCACTTTGCTTTTTTACCACATGCTTTTTTAATTTTTACATTATGTCCATAAGGTTTTACAGCAACAACATTGGTAATAAGAACAACCATCTCCGTCACCAAGATATGTGGCATACCTTAAATTGTTTTTCTTTTCAGAACGATGAAAAAGTTTTAAAATACCACTTGATTCCATACCGGATGATGATCTAGTATTACTATTATTACACTTTTGGTAATGTGATGACTGGAGCTTTTCATATTCAACTGAATACATGTACTTTTTTAACTTCTATATTGAACATTACTTACATGATTTTGTTTCTCTTTGAAAGTCAATCATTTACCACTTTCAACTGAAATTGCAGAAACAACTCCGTTATTTGAAGTAAAACCACGCTTTTGCCATGAACCATTAAAGCTACACATAATGTCTCTTGATGTTTCACCTGCAGGGATTAATTCATCAGCAGCATTTTTTATGTTCTGGTCAACTAAATTTTGATAAACATCTAATAGGTTATGTAAGGTTATATTGTAGCTTTTTTTTTTCATAGGTGGCTTCATATTCATTATTCCACAAATTTTTTCAAATGATGATAATCCTTTACCCATTTAGCGAAAAGCCATAATGAGGCTCTTCTTGTTCGATTAAATTTTTTTTACAAAATGTAGCATATGAAAAAAACTCAGTTTTCCAATTGCAACTGTTACAACATATTTAAACCAATACTTAAACCGTACTTTTTTGAGGAATCAAACATTAAATAAGCATTATCTTCACACAAATTCGGTATTTCAGTAGCGATATAACGTTTTCCAACAGACTAAAGTTCATAATAAAAATAAAATCCGTACTTTGAAAATCTTAAAAATCTCTATAAGCAATATTTTTTTTTTTTGAAGAAGCAGAATGTGTAACAGATTTAACAAAAGATAAATTTTTGTTTCTAAAGAAGGAATCTTTGTATATCTGTTTCCACGAAATTTTGCTTTTTTATTATTGTATATTCTGTTTGATAACTGTTTTCTCTTTGATATATCCATATTATTTTTATTTTAAAAAGATAAAAGATGTACTATAGCATAAATAGTAAAGTTTGAATGCAGCTTGAAGCAAAGACGAAACAAGAATCGAATTACGTCAATAAAGCCATCATACTAAACTAATAAACAAGTCGTCTACAACTTTGCACTTAAAAGAGTTGACAAGGTAAATATTTTATGTCTTTTTTATGGTTCAACTTGTTTCTGAAGCGCATAACAACGGAATAAACAAAACGTTGCTAAGGGGAAAATGAAAAATATTTTATATTGATACATTATAAACAAGTTTTAACATGTGAAACTTTTTTTATTTAATTCAACCTACTAAAAACTCGAAATCTGCGATGATTTTATTGGTTAAGTAATAAAAGTAAAAAAAAAAAAAAATTTTCTTACTGTTTTTGATGTAGTACCACCTTAACAAGTCCTTCATAATACATTCAACAAATGCTTCATAAATTTTTTTTATTTTTAATTGTTTTTTCTTTTTTAACCGAGTATTATTTTTTCTGTTAAATGTACTTTAGCAGTATTTGGTTAAAAAAAAATCTTTTGTAATGGAAGTATATTTTGCTAATATTACGATGTGAAAAAATTGTAACTATTATGTAGTTGTGAAAATGTAAATAATAAAAAAAAGGGACAACCAGTAAAATGACAAGTTTGGTACGCGGCCATCGAGTGTGTTTTGACGCCTCTGATTATACCTCTTTTGATAAATTGCGGCCGTGGCGCAGTGGTTAGAGCGCTTTCTATATAAGTAGGAGATCAAGGTTCGAAACGAGCTTTGGACATATTTTAAATTGATAATTCATTACTGATCAAAAAACTTGTCAGTGCGTTAAAAGGAAAGATCTTTGCTAGAAGAACGGAGTTTAGTTTCTATCTGCCTAAATCTCTAGTAGATAATATCAGAAAAAAAATTTATTACATTTTTCAAGCTTATCTAAAGTGAGTCTTTAAGTGGTGCGAAATGGACAATAAAACTCTGGATTCTCTTTTATTTCATAAAAATGCCTCTACTCTCTAAGGGTACCTTTATGAAACAAAAGATAAAAGTTTTACCAAATAAATCAATAAGCTTGCATGATTTTTAAGTTTTTCGTAATTTTTATACTTAGTTACTTTCATTTAAAATTATTTTTTTAAATACAGGTATAAACACTGGTAATCCGATATTAAATTTTTATTATAATAAATTACCAGTATCGATATTTCGCCCGGTATTGGTTACCCTAAGCATTACTTCTGAATACTAAAAGATTTTACAAAGAAAAGTAAAATAATTGGATAAATGTTATATGCTAGTAAATAAACAAAGTATACACACAAAGATTTCATGTGTTTAATTGTTCAGAAAGATACATTTGTATAATTTATAATATAAATGGCCAATTCCATAGTTCAGTGACGCATCGTGCGGAGAGATTTTTTTTAATAGAAATTTTTCTATAACTCAAAAATAATTTTTTATTTTTCTAAATCAATCTTGAATTAAAATTTTATAATATAAACTAAACACAATTGCATTAACATAACAATGCTACATAGCAAAAATTAAAACATGAGTTCAGTGACGCAACGCAGAAAAAAGTGTTTTTTTATCAGCATACTTTTAAATGGAGTTTTCGCTGAAATTTTAATTTTTGCTTGACTTATTAGATTTTTTTGTTGTAATTTATTCATTTGGCAATAAGGTAGTCATAAAAAAAGCCACAAACAATAAAGTTTTCATATCGTTTTATTTTACAGAAAAAAACTATCAGTTCAGTGACGCAACGTTCAGTGACGAAACAAAAAGACGAAATCTGACACGAGACGTTTTCTGACATGTGAATTACAGATATTTGCAAATCTTGTAATGCTAACGCAAAATCTGCTGCTGACCTGATTTCGTATTGACTAGTTTTAACTCTCAGGGCTGCGATTCGCTTAACAGTAGCTCCTATTCCGTCAACCACTCCTTTCCCGCGCATCGCTGCAAAGAAATGCCAGAAGAATTTTTTATGAAAAAGTTTTTCAAACACAACCATTGCAGCCATAATGCTTTTGTTTTTAAACTTAGAAGTGGCATTATCGCTGAACATGCGTACTTCTTTGACTTGATCAGGAATAAAGTGAAGGATTTTGTCAATGTACGATATAACGGAAGACTTAGTATGATCAGTTGAGTCTGAAAATATGACAAATGTTTTTAATTCAATGTTCCAGACTGCTAGGGTCATGATAGAAACTTGATTTTGACCAAAATGAGCCGCTTGTGGCTCATTTTGATAGAAACACCTAGCGTTTTCAGCCCAGTCAACTTGGATTACCGCAATTTCAGAATTAACACTCATCGAAACCTCCTTCAGTTTATTGAAAATTGTTGATTGGTTTTTCTTTACAAATGCATGTTTAACGAACTTATCACGCATCGCTGATATGTGTTGGATGAGTTCTGTTACAGTAGATTTTTTTGAAATTTTTTCAATGTTTGCATATGTTTTAGTTTCAGGCTTTCTCCACTCGTCCCAGGATACTTCGAAACCAAATGTATTAACAGTTTGCAAGTGTTTATCGAACTGTTTCATACCTTTGCATGCAACGCATTTGTCATAGGCGCAATCGTATGTGTACGGTTCACAAACAAAGTTATTTATCATTTCAGATCCAACTTTGATTGAAGGCGCTTGAACTGATTTTGTTAATGCATTTAAGGCATATCGCATATTTTCATGCAAACTACAAACACAAACATTATGCGGAAATTTTGTAACTGATTTTACATTGCGCGGACGAAGGTCGCAAAATTTGCTGAGCCCAATTTTTATGTGCAGATGCTTTTCCTTGAATAGCTCGAAAGCTTCTTTTAGCGTATAATATAAATGACGTATCTGAATATTGTTTGCTTTTCCGTCAGATAATTGAATTCGAGTGACATCTTTTTTGTTTGGTGATATTTGGGAAACTTCATCTTCATTATAAAAGTTTACAACTGCTAAAACATCGCTTTCAGAAATAACATACAGCTTTGAACATGCTGGAGGTAGACCCGAATTATCTTTACAAGCAGTGCTATTTGAAAGAATAGAAAGAATTTCAGATTGTTTCTCCTTTAAAGTTGGTAGTGCTTTTAAAACTTTTTTCAATGCTTTTCCTCTTTGTTGAAAGTTTTTAAAAGATGAGCTTGGTCTTTGATATTGATTTAAAAGTTTTCTTTTTAAAGAGCGACTTTTTAAAACTCTTAATTTTGCTTTAGCAGCATAAGCTGCTTTTTTATAAGGATCGGCTTTCAATTTTTCTCGATATCTCTTAGATCTAACTCTGGACATTTTATAAAATGCTAATTACCCGTCGATGGGTTCAGTGACGCAACAGCTTTTAAACTATAACTATATGTTAATACAATGCTTTTTGACCAATTTTTTTTTTTAGTAATGATTAAAAGTTTACATTAAAATATATAATTTCTAAAAAAACCTCGCCATAAAGCATAATTTCATTGTGATAATTAAACTTTTTTAGCTTTTAGTTCAGTGACGCAACGTAATTTTTGCAGATGTGTATGTGACAAAAAAAACTTGAATTATTTTTAAAGAGTAAAAGTTTTTTTACTCAAGACACATATGTAATCTCAAAGATTCTCTCTAAACAAAAATATGGATATGTTTTGTTTAAAATATTGCAATAACTCACCCTTAAATTTTACTCACTTTTTCGAATAATAAAAAGAACAAACAGTTGCTAACATTCATCAAATTTATCTACTCGGTTCAAACATTTTCTACTCAAAATTTATTTTAGCAATAATTTTAAGGTGTTTAAACTATAATTAAAGAAATAAAACCTTTTGAAAAAAGAAATTTTTAAACACGAAATTTATCTCTTCCATCGTGGAAATAGCCAAATGTATTTTAGTTTTTTTATTCTAAGAAACAAATCCTAATTTTTAAAAAGCATTGATATCAAAGGTAATAAAACTTTTTTTGCCAGAAAAATTGGACTGAAGCTCGACTTGAACATTATGCCCTCACCTAAACTTACATGTGCTGATAACAAAGGGTTTAAGTATTATTTCATTTTAGGTTTTTTTTAAAAAGTTTCTTTTGAGGTATTATTATCATTAAATAAAGATAAACCAACTTTTTTTTCGTTATACCTGCTAGTCTGTAAGAAATGAAATTTTTTTTTTTCGGAGCAAAATTCTATTGACGGTCATTTTTACTTGTCTGTAGGTAGCGTGTAGATGTCTTTATATAAAATAATTGTTATCAAAGTGACCATCTACACTTTACGATAATAAACATAAATAGAACTTTAAAAGTAACAGTATCTTCGTTGCCATGATTATTTTTTTTCGAAGCGTCATTTTTGATACTAAGGATAATTAATTATTGAAATTCGATTTTTTAAATTCATTAAGATTTTTTAATCAAGGTAACGAAAACTTCAATATTCAAATAGATTTGAATGAGTACAAAATATGGCTGATACGTTTAAAAGTAAGCCAGAAATATTTATTAAAGGTAAAAAACATTTTAAATAGAGTTTATTATTATTAGAAAAAGTTAAAAATTCTTTTAAATAATATTGATTTAAAATATCTAGATCTTCATTAAACTATCGAGACACTTGATTTATGTAACACTACGCTATATTACCACATTATACTATATACTATAAATAACACGCATAATATTTACAAGAGACTAAAATAATTGTTAGAATTTTATTAATTTCGATTTCTTTCTTTTTGGTCTTGCCGTCTGAGAATGTAAAATTAAAATTATTTTTTACCGAGATGGTTAATAATAAATAATGGTGAATTTTATGGGAAATCTGAACTTCAAAATGGTTACTTTAATTTCTTTTCGCATGTTTTTTTTTTAAAAAAAAAATCTCTAAATTCCCATTAGTTTATTAAATGTTTTTCTGTCAACTATGTTTTATGAGCACATACAAACATCATTGATGGCAATACTATTATCTATTAAAAGAAAAAAAAAAAGATGATCACATTAAAAAGAAAGGATTTTATTTTATCACTTTAAAAAAAAACTAAATTATAGACTTTAATAAGTAATAATACAGTTTTTAGATAAATGAATAAAACAAGATTAGGCATATTGGTTACATTATATAATGCTCTATTAAACTTTATAATGCTCTTATTACATATGTAATAAATTTGATGAATTTATCATTCCTATCCCTTTAGGGTTAGTGATTTTTTAATGGTAATCTTAATGGTAGTATGTAATTGAAATGGAAATATTATATAAGCAACATATAGCCTACACAAATTATTTTTTCTGACGTATTTATAGTCATTTTTTACAGAAGTCTATACTCATAATAGCTTTAAAATTAGGGTTCAATGTTTGTATTTCTTGTTTGGCAAACAAGTGCTCTAAACATTACTGCTTTATTTAAAGATTCAGTTTTTATGCTAAAATTTTTAAATTTATTACAAGTTTGTTTATCAATAAGAAGTTTGATATAGTTTTTATTAGGAATAAAAAAATCACAAAATGTTCCATACATAAATACATAAATTAATATTATTTTAACTCTTATGCATTTTTATTTCATTTTTCATATATTAGAGTATATTTTCACACTTAATAGCAATACATAACAGTTGCAGAATAAAGATATTTGCTAGAGTTTCATATATTTCTAAAGTAGATAGAATTTATTAGTTAATATAAATAGTTAGATCAAATTAGGTAAATTAAATTAAGCATGAAGCATTTATAAAACCATCTACCATACTTAGTAAGTGGCATAGTGACATGTTCCAAATATGGAAGAAAATTTTAAACACAAATTTATAATATTGCATGAGAGGTATTACTAA
This sequence comes from Hydra vulgaris, assembly GCF_038396675.1. Taxonomy (NCBI): domain Eukaryota; kingdom Metazoa; phylum Cnidaria; class Hydrozoa; order Anthoathecata; family Hydridae; genus Hydra; species Hydra vulgaris. Next base: position 18,342,082 of record NC_088930.1, read on the forward strand.
GGACTAAGAGGGCTATATAGATAGCTGTATATTGTATCAGGATTTTATAGACACCTGTCTAGATACCTGTAAGTATTTATGTCCCAGTCTCATTACTAAGGCCTTAGAGGGTTATATAATCATATGTCCCAGGTCTATTGCAAAATTTAACATAAACATTGAAGAAAGAATCAATTTTTCATACTTAGTTTGGATATCAGTGATTTGGTGTGAAATTGATCACAATTGGAATAAACATAATTTTTCATTTATAATTTGATTCCATTAATAATAAATTTATATTCTAAAATGAATGAATGTATTATTATATTTTTAAATCCTAAAAAATATTATAATAAGTTCCAAATCGTTTTTTAGTAAATATAATATATAGTAAATTATTAATTATTTATTTAGAGTTTGAATCCGGAATCCCATTA
>NC_088930.1:18350000-18352500 GCF_038396675.1 Hydra vulgaris
CACCTGGTATGAACTCCTTACAAAATCTGTTGGAATTTATAAAACAAGAAACTGCCTAAGAAACCATCACTGTAAAGCCATAATTGTAAAAACTCTCCTTAGAGAGTGACATTACAATCCCAGGCACAACGCAAAAGTCTGCATAAAAAAGTAGTGACTATGATGCCTAAAAGCTGTTATCGTAGCAAAGGGTAGATTTACAAGAAATTAAGCTTATCTAATTTGTTATGTTAACACTTTTTATAAAAAAATAGACAGCATGTAAACTTACCAATATTTCAAACAACAAACGAATCTGCTGTAAATGTTTAATATTCACACTTAAGTCATCAAATATAAGTGCCATTGCTGTGAATATAAATACAGAACAAAATAAATTTTTATATTGAAAAGCTGATTATAATAGAATTCAAAATTTCCTTACAAGTATTACCTGGCTTCAGTGTTTTCATACCAAAAATGTTCAAGAAATGTATGACAAATTAATTATTGCTCTGAAGAAGCACATAATTTATATATATCTTTAAATACATCATATGTAAATAAAGCTAAACAAAGACCTTATTTCACTCGTCAGAGAAAAACAGAATATAAGGTACAGGAATTGTTTGAGTAAATGGAAAAATTGAAGGTCTTTGTAGCCAATATAAACAATTACCTAAAAGAGTTTCATTTGAACTTATCATAACAAGATGAAAGTATGATTTAATGATAGTGAATTAAGTCAAAAAGAACCCAAAAATTGTATACAGATATATGAATGCCCAACAATATGTAAAAGACTATATGAAAACTCTGCAGCTAAATAATCTTGATCAAAGCAATAAATACGGAGTCGACAAGTTACATCCATCTATGTTGAAAAAATCTGCTGCTACATTTACTCTTCCTCTCCCACTAATTTTTATAGAGTCGATTGAATAAACTCAACTACCAAATCAATTTAATTCAGCAAACTGCACTATATAAAAATGGTGACAAAACTTATTCTGGAAATTGTAGACCTTTAACACTTCCTTGTTTTTTATTTAAAATACTTCAAGGCATAATAAAAAACAAGTAAGAAATATATATTTATAAAAATAATATTATAGTTAATCAACAACATGGGTTTGTTAAATACAGATCATGTACAACAAATTTACTTGAAACTCTAGATTATATTACAAGAAATGTTGATCAAGGAATTCCTGTCAATGTAGTTTTACTTGATTTTGCAAAAGCATTTGATACGGTGCCACATCAAAGGCTTATCTCAAAACTGGAAGCATGTGGTGTTAGTGGCTTGGCATATCATTGGTTTCAAGCTTTCTTATCTAATAGAAGGCAGAGAGTAGGTATGGGAGATTATGTTGCAACTTGGACTGAGGTGTAATGTAGAGTTCCTCAAGGCTTCGTATTGTGTCCAATATAATTTTTATACTATATTGGACACAATACGAAGCCTTGAGGAACTCCTCAATCCTGAGTCTTTAAAAAATATTTCAAAATTGTATGCTGATGCCATAAAATGATGTCAATTAGTTCCTCTGATGAGTTACATAACAAACTATAGTGCAATTTAAACTCTGCATAAGCATGGGCTAAAGATTGGTTGCTAAATTTTAATATTAACAAATGTTTAGTTATTCACTATGCATATAAAAATAAGAAATATCCAATTTATGTAAATGGTTGTAAACTCAATACATCAGTTTCAGAAAGGGACCTAGAAGTATATTTTTCAGATAACTTGAAGTGGAATCAAATATTATCAAGTGCAAGCAAAACAAATCACATGTTAAGCATGATATGAAAAAGTTTTTAATGGATTTGATGCAGATCTGTTAAAATCCCTCTTTTATTTATTCTACTACTTATTGAGTTATCTGTACCAGTATGTTTATAATAATAATAATAATATACATATATTTTTTAAAACTAATTTAATCTCAACAAGTCTGCAAGCAATCACTATTAAGTTGATAGTAACTAGAAAACAAAGAATAGTGTTAAAAAACAAGGAAATTGTTGGGAAAAAACTTCAAAAAGTTAAAAGTTGTATGAGTCAGGAAGACATAAAGATTGGTGAGAGTTTCAAAGCGTTAAAGTGCGGGGATAAAAAATTAGATATATAAAAGTTTTTAGATATATAAGATATATAAAAGATATATTATATTAGATATATAAAAGTTTTTAACCCATTCAAGTAACTTGACTCATTTATAGATAGAAAATGGCATCTTACACAATAATGTAGTTGCTTCAGTATTGCTAATTAATATAAAGTTGTACCTTAGGGCTTTTTATGTGGCCTCAACAATGCATTTCAACAGCACTAACAAGAACATTATCCATGCACAACTAGGCGCTGTTATAATACTTTGATATTTTACAGTTGAAAAAAACAATATTAGCCATAACAAACGTAAAAAAAAAAATAGTCCTCAAATTTTAATTTGGGCTGCACCCAAATATGGTCGACACTGTCGAAAACAGTCTAGAATAGCCCCTGTCTACT
>NC_088930.1:18710000-18772500 GCF_038396675.1 Hydra vulgaris
GTAAAGACTGGTACTACTGTAAATAAAATGTATAAACAGCTACAAAAATGTGTAAGTAATTATAATTAGTATATTCAAATGACTATTTAAATATCTTACATTATATAAGCAATAAAATGAAGTGTTCACAAATTTTTTATTTTTACAGATTTAAATGTTTTATATTTATAATTTTTCACACAAATGTTTGTGTATACCTTAAAAAACTGTGTTTCTCTCATTTATATTCATTAATATCCATTTATATGTTTCATGTTCAAAAAAAAAAACAATTTATAATTTGATTTTCAAAGTTGATAAACATCTGATACAAGGTAACATGTATACTTTGTATGAGATTATAGTAATCTGATACAAGGAATCAGATTATTAAAAACTTTGATGTTTGTGTTAAGGTTATCTAAGTAAAGCCATGACCCAAGCAGGGATGCGGAGTCCCAAAAGGACTCCGGATTGTATGTCACAAAAAGATTACTTCAAGTATTATGAATTTCAAAAGAGGCATTACAGATGTAATGACTTGCAAGGCTGCTCAGTTTTATGGCTTTTTATTGAAAAATTTGTGCTGACAAATATCAAAAAGAATGTACAAACAACAAACTTTTGGTTCCAATTTATTTATTAAAATCCTTTTGCATTTTGATTATATCTCGATTTCAGAAATTTTATTTGTTCAAATTAATTAGTATATTTTTTTAGACTTCAATTTTATTTATATCATTTCAAGATATTTTCATATAACCTTCATTAAAAAGATAAGATATTCAAAATATGAAAATAATCTATTTCTACTAGTTACCTGATATAAAAATATCAATAAGATGACACCTTTCTTAATGTTATGCTTTTATTATTTTTTAATTGATTAAGGTGTAGATGCATATAGTAATTCTATTGGTTTAGATTTAGTTATTATTTTGGTTTAAGAATAAATTATTCTATTAGTTTAAGATTAAGTTAAGGTTAGCTATTTAATCCACAACATATCTAAAGCTAGGCTGTTCAACAAGCTAATCAAATTACAGTGTGTGTAGATTTATGAAATAGAATTTACAAACTGAGTGAAAATAGAACATGTATGATAAATTGATAGTACAGTAATAATTTTTGTTTTTGCTTTTTAGGTATTGGCAGGCTGTTTTAATTTTTCCTACAAAACCTCTCGTTAATGCTTTGGAACAATTTTCCTCGTTATAATTTTACATTTAATTGTTTACCTAAAGATCATTTTGTTAAAAGGCAATGATGTGAGTAAAGCAAGATACAATGTCTATAAAATTTTTTGGTTTTATTTATAAAGCGATTTTGCAAACAAATTCCCAAAACAACATTCCACTGTCATACCAGTGGTGAAAATATGCTAAAAATTTTTGATATTTTTTTATTTCTTTTTCCTTTCTTTAATTCCATTACAGTTCTTTATTTCCGCTTTAAATTGTTTTCTTTATGTCTCTTGATGCCACGATTTTTTTAAACAGTAGAAGATAATTTACACTAATCGTTTTTCAAAAACTCACCACATTCTAAATTTGAAAAAAGATTTTGGCGGTTAAATGAGCCTTTTACACTTCAGAATTGTCATTAGTAATATGATTCAGAAAGTTTCTTGGAATATCAGTTCATGTGCTGAATCAATTACGGAAGTTTTGAAGTTTTTTAAAAGCATTAGAAATGATAAATGTTTCGAAAATTATTTGAATATTTACCTGTTGAAATTAGTTTACGTCTAAAATTTGAAAAGAAAATTGCATAAAAGCGTAATAGAAACAGAAACATAGTTTGGTTCAACCCCCCCCCCTCCCTCCCGTATAGCAAAAATGTTCCAACAAATATAGGTAAAAATTTTCTAAAATTAGTAGACAAACAACCCCCCCCCCCCCCCCTACAGCAAAAATGTTTCAACAAATATAGGTAAAAATTTTCTAAAATTAGTAGACAAACATTTTTCTTCCCTCTAATAAATTACATAAGATTTGTAACAGAAATATCATTAAAGTAAGTTATAGTTGTACAAAAAATTTAGAAAGAATTACAAAAGGCCACAACTACGCGTTAATTAATAAAAATGAACATATAAAAGAAAAAAACACTGATTATTGTAATTGTAAACAAAAAATAGATTGCCCTCTAAATGGAAAATGCCTTTCGAAAAATGTAATTTACAAGTGCATTGTTTTCTCACAAAATAACCCTGATAAACTATATATTGGCTTAACCGAGGGGGAATGGAAAAAACGTTATGCCAACCACAAACAATCGTTTAAACACAAAAAATATTCAAAAGAGACTATGCTGCCAAAATATATTTGGGATTTAAAAATAAAAATAAAAATTTTAATTTACAATGGTCTATTCTAAAATCTGCCCCTGCCTATAATAACATTTCCAAAAAACGTATGCTTTGTTTGCAAGAAAAATTTGAAATAATTATTCATTTAAATCAGGAAAATTTATTAAATAAAAAATCTGAATTAATTTCTAACCCTTTAACTGTGGCAAAGATTTAAAAGTTACATACTCTATTACAGAAATATATATTTGTTAAGGATCATTTCAAGTTGTTTATTTTTTTTTCGTATAGTGTGCCGTATATTGTAAATGTTTTATTAAAAAAAAAGTTTCATTAAATGGAATAGTCAGTCAGCAACACCGAGAGGTATACCTTGCAGTGACGGATATATCCGTCAGACACAGTTAAGGGGCTAAATGTAGGCACGAAAATAAATACCTCTTAAGAAGTTATAAAAACAAATGACCAAATTAAACTATCCCCATTCCAAAGAAATTTATTTAATAATTACTTTCTGTAACTTCCCGTTAACAAGAAAATATAGTAATTAAAATTTGTTTTATAATAATTTATAACTTCCTGTAAAATATTTTTTTCTATAAATTAAATTTTTTTTTTTGAGATTTTTTTTTTAGATTTTTTTAGTAACTCTTCCTGATCATCCAGCAATAGTGAAACTTCAAGTTGAAGAAAAAAGTTAGATAAGTGTTTTTTACTAATTTATTTATATATATATAATATATATATATATATATATATATATATATATGCATATATATATATATATATATATATATATATATATATATATATATATATATATATATATATATATATATATATATATAATTAGTAAAAAACACTTATCTAACTTTTATCTTCGACTTGGAGTTTCACCATTGCTGGATCATCAGGAAGAGAACTCTTCCTGATGATCCAGCAATGGTGAAACTCCAAGTCGAAGATAAAAGTTAGATAAGTGTTTTTTACTAATTAATTATTGCTCTGTTCTTTAAGAACATTGAGCACTCTATTTGTAAAATACACTAACATAATTTACATATATATATATATATATATATATATATATATATATATATATATATATATATATATATATATATTATTTTAAAACATCAAGAAGTTTCTCTCAATACTTATAATTTTATTATATAACAACTTTTCGCTGAGTTATGGATACCAGCATCATCAGCTTGTAAAATTATACAATAACTTTTAACCGTTGAAGTTCATATAAAATTGTTACTATTGACGTCAGCGGTTGAATAGCTTTTTCTCTTTTTAAATTTAAAAAAATGGCGTCGAAAACGTAGTTTTGACATATTGGGATCGTGATTTAAATGCAGTTTAATTTGAATGTTAATGATACTTAGTTCTCATATTTTCCTATTGTGGTATTTATAGTTTTATTAAGAAAGTTAAGCGTTTTTGTATCGTTTTCAACTTCAATTGTGTGTTGTATTGCAGGATGTCGTTGATTTAAAATATCTTGGAATTGTTTTGTTTGTTTGATGTTAGGAAATCTTGCATGTCTATCGTCAACGTATCGTAAAAATGATTTTAGATTTAGTGCAGGATATATCTTCAATGCTAATTTAATCGCATTATTTTCATGGAATTGTTAAAAAGATTCTGCAAATACCACCATGGAAGAAATTCCGATTGGCCCTGAGTTTTCCATCACGTGAATCTCATTGTTCCAATAAAAATAACGGTTGGCCCAAGATAAATGGCATAGGTAGTATTTTTATTATAACTTTGTTATTTTTTAAGCTAGAAATTTTTTTTTAAAGATTTATTATTAAATTCTCTACAAAATGACATGATTTATTTGATGTAGATGGTCTCCTTTTTTTTGACATACGATATAAGCGATTGGTCCAACTAGTACAACTTTCTAAAGCTACATTTGCTCTAATGTTTTTTACAGCTCGTTTAAGTTCTTGAACTAATGTTAATTTTGATTTAATTTTATTCCATTTCATTTGGTGAACTAGTTCATCCCATAATCTAAAGGATTGATATCGGGGGAAGTTAGAGGCCAGTGGTTTTTGTCAATAAAAGCAGGAAAATTATCATGACACCATTGTTGAGTTAAATGATGCGTATGTGAGGTTGCCCCATCTTGTTAAAATGTCCAATCATCACCAAACATCTCGTTTCCATATTTCAAGGCCACTTTTTTTATATACCAGTCATGATTTACTTTGTCCAAAATAACCAGTAGTGTAACACCTTTTGAACAAGCTCCCAACCAAACCATTACCTTTTGAGGGAATTTTGTTTCTGTTTAATACCACCATCTTTATCAGCTTCATTACGATTAATGGACCATATGCGATCATTTTGGGCATTGCACATACCATTTAAATCAAATTTTCAGTGTTTTTTCTTTTCGAAAATAGTTTCTTATCCAATTTGCAAATTTAATTCTCTTGACTTTTTGACTATTTGTAAGCAATGGTTCAACTCTGTGCTTGTATGCCTGCAAAATGAGATCCTTTTGAAGTATTCTTTGAACACTGGTTCTGGAGATATTGAGTTCATTAGCTAATTTTCGAGATGAAATCTTCTTTTTACGTTTCAGACGACTTCTAATTTTTGAATGTTTGCATTTGTTCGAACTGATCTTGGACAACCTGATGGGCATTTCAACTTGATAGAGCCTGTCTCTTTTATCATTTGAGACCACCGATTTATTGTACGAAACCCAATCACAACCTTAATATCAGCAAATATTTTTGATGGATTTCTGCTTTTTTTATAAAGTCAAAAGAATTTTTAAATCGTGTCGGATTTTCATTTAAGACTGGTTGTATTGTCATAACTAAGAATTCTGATATTCCGTGGTTTGGTGTGCCAATGGTAAAAATAATTATTCTTAGAGGGGCGATTTTTCTGTTTTATGAGCTTTGACTACTCCATACATACGAGGTGGGATAGGATCACTTGAATATATTTTTTCCTACTTCTCTTTAGAAAAACGTTATTTTTTATTTAGTTTTGAAAGATATCTTCTAATTTATGCCGCGTAACTGGCAGTAGAGTTTTTGCTTATAACTTTTGTTGCACCTAAATGTTCACGGATTTTTCCCAAAGCTTTAGAATGTTCAATTCTTGCAAAACCTATTTTTTTGTGAAACGGTTATATAGGAATTCATCGTTTTTTATTTCTCTAAAAGTTATTCTCTGATATTTTGTCAGATTGTTATTTATTTTTTTCTCTGTTTTTAGTACTCTCAAATTATTTTTTCTTAAACTTTTTAATTTATTTAAGTTTGCGATTTAAAAAAAAGATGCACTTTTAATACAAACAATTTTAAAGAAAGTTGTTGTTTTTTGTTTTCTGCTTAAATGAAAAAGTTCCATAAACCACAGAAAAAAAGAACTTTTGAACAATAGTAATAAGTATTTGTCGATGATAAATATCATGAAGCTGGATTCTATTATACATCTTTTAATTAAGGATTGAATGTTTTTCTCAAGCTAATACAAGTACCTTTGAAAATCAATTGAAGTTGATCTTAGAACGGCTTTTAATATAATTTTGTCAGTCGTCATATCTTAAATTCTAGTATAGTTTTTTAGATGCAACACAGGTTGAAAATACGAAGGAAATTTTTATAAAATTAAATCGTCTGATAAAACACAGAAGAATTCGAAAAATTTACATAATAAGTGAAACAAAGATTGCCGTCTATTGTATAAATTTATGGAATGAATATTTATAAAAAGAAACAGAAAAATATTTATAAAAACGTTCAAATAATTTTCTAAACAAGATCTTGTTGTAGGCAGTAATCTCTACAAAAACTCTATTTGATGTCTAAAGAGTATGTAACTAATGCACTGGAACATGAAATTTTCCTCAGCTATGTTGCAATTATAAAAATAGTAATGCTTTTTCTGGTAAAGTTAGAATATTTTACCCAGCGAGCACAGACGTCCATGGGACGGCTACACAACGTTTTATTGTCGTCTAAAGTTCGTAATACGTCCTTAAGACGTCTAGCAAACGGTCTGTGCTTGCTGGGTAGGAATATTTATAAGCATTTTGTAGAATAATTGGCAAGTTATTAAGAGTTTACATTTTTATCAACCTGGTACCTGTTACATTGCAAGATATATGGCCAATGCTGATGAATTTACTACATAATACATTTACAGTCATTAAATATTTGTCTCCTGAAAAAAAATATGATCTCAGGGATAGCACTTGTTGAAGCTATTTACTAAGCACCTACCTTCTTAAGTCCAGCTTATTTTTAGATGATCTTTATCTAAAGGCAGATGCTAAGTTTGCAATCATTGAGAAGCTTTTAATATATCCGATTCTTGAGTTATCAGATATTTCTGCCGAAGCTACCTCTGCTGTTATTTTCTTCAGCAATGATATATTAGAAGACATAATTACAAAGGAGATTTGGCTATTTTCTATACTCACTGGACACAACGAGTCTGTTTAAAAATGGTATTCTTCACGGGATTTCTTATCTCTAGATTAAAAAATGTTTCATTTAGCTTAGTAAACAAGTTCAGCATCAGTAATAAATGCGCAAAAAGAACGATAATTTTGATTGAAAACTTTGTGTATTGTGAGGATCAAAGACATTCTTTTGTAGCTAGGCAACATAGAAAATTAATAAAAAAAGTTGTTGTTATCTTAACTTGTAATGATGAAACCGAAAATGTAATATTGTTAAATGTTAACAAGAGTTTAATTATAAATATGTGTTGACCCTTAAAAGTTACATAAGTTAAAATAAAAATAACATAAAATTAGGCCAATTATCAATATTTGAAATATTAGCACTGTGCACTTGTAGCACTTCCAATGAATAAAAACAATTGAAATTTTTTGTATAATCAGGTTATATTTGGTAAAACAGGATAAGGTGGAAATGACAATTATAACCTGCTAAATAACAATAACTCAAATGATTTGTTTCTAAAAAACTATTTTTTATTTATGTTTTTATTTAAAAAAGTATATATCAATTTACACTTTATGATAAGTGCACAAACACTTGTATGAAGAAAGCACAAAAACGTTTGTCTCGACAGCACAAATATTTTGGATGACTTTGAGTTAATCAAAATAAATCAAAGAAAGCGTTAAGTCAAAAGTTGATTCTATTATTTATTAATCAATGATTTAATCTTCAAACGGCATCAGACTTCATAAAGTTGGTTTACTTCTTCTGTGGTATAAAAACTTAATTGCCTCATTTTTGAAAAGTATCACTCCTAAAACATAAAGTGAAGAAGTTATTTTTAAATATGCATAAAAAAATACTAAACATATGTTGCCTAAAAACACACCAAATATAATTACAAACTTTACTAAAATGTATTTTAATACCAAATAAAAAAAAGTTAAATGGTGATCAAAAACCGTCACTTACAACACCTTACATTGTACACCTTACATTTATTCAAAATATAAACGGTATTAAAGATTCAAATACATGTGTATATTATTTGTAGGATATTTAATAAATAAATGGTCCCAATAAAATATTGAAACCATTTTAAATTTATATTCATTTTTATTTATTCATCAGTGTTATATATTTATGTTTATAAATACTTTAAACTTAAAAAAATAAAGGAACAGTTCTAAATAGTTAAGTAAAAACTTTATTTTTATCATGCCTTCGGCGCGGAATGAGTTGGTCCATTTTATTTTTGTTTTTATTAATTTATGTTAAAATGTTACCTTTTTTTGCATTGTTAGAAGTGGGTATACTAGATGTGGATGCATTATTTGCAACAAGCGCAATTTTTTCCTGGGTTTCCCTTAATGTTTCACAGACTTGACGCGTTGATTCACGCCCTTCATTCATACTCTCAGAATGTTGTTTTTCATGTTCATGATGTTGTTCTAAATGCTCTCGCTTGGTTTCAATATATATATCCAAATCTTTTTTATGTTGCTGTACTTGCCAATTATAATAAGGGTATGGACTTTTTTGCCTCTTTTGATTCAATACTTTGGCGTCGGTTTTGTCACAAAGGTTGTTTCCATGTTTGCAAGAGATTCCGCTATTAAACATAAAAAACAGAACAAAGAACATTGTTATTCCTTTGGTTAAATGAATATATTTTTTTTTTGCGCACAATTATATTATCAATGCAAAAATGAAGTGAAGCGTACAGTTATATTGTTAGAAACACTTTCAAAACGTAAATTTCAAAATTGGTAAAACACAGTAACATATTGGTATTCTAAATGTAAAGAAATTTTTGAAAAATTTAAGTACGGTTTAAATGCTGCTATTAAAAAAAGGTATTTTTGTTAATAGCAGTCGTAGTAAAGTTTTGAGAGCCATGAAGCAGTATTTTGGGGAATAAATATTTAATAACCTTCTTTTTTTTTTTATAAAAATTTTTTTCTGAATAGCATAAAGTTTTATAATTATACAAAGTTACATTGTTTGTATAAACTTTGACCCGAAAATAAAGCCAGTATATTTAAATTTTTACCATAAATAAAGATGTTCAAAGCTTCACTTTTCAAACATTTTATTAAATGAATTATTAATTGAACTAAAATACGACGTGACTTTGAAGACGCAAAATCTAATTTGAATATCCATCTTCTAATCTCGCTCGCACGTCATGCGCGAAAAACGAGGCTGTGTTGTTCTCTTTTATATCGCAGAAAATTTAAAGTTTATAGTTAGATGAGTTTATTCGATAACAATAAAAAGTTTTTAACAATTGAAAATTTAATCAGAAAAAACTTAAAATAAACTTTTAATCATTAAGTTGTTGTAAAGAGTTGGAAAAAAAAATTGTATTATCAGCAAAGTTTTAATTCCTGACATTAAAACTTTGACATTAAAACAACATGCTGCCGGAATAGTTATTATTAAAGTTTATATAATAAAATTCTTATATGTTGCGCTACTTTTTAAAACTCTTGAAAGCATTTATTATTATTACTACTACTATTAATTTTTTGTTTTTTATTTTTATTTTTTTATTCATTTTTATGTTTCTTAGATTCTTTTTATTTTTATGCTATTTAAACGGAGAATAAACTATGTATAATAAATATGTACATCGTTGACAATCTAGTATTGATTAAAGAGCTAAAAAATAATATGAACAAAATTAAATTTAAAAAAAAAGTATACTACTTAAAAGCTATTTAAACCATTGCAAACAATTTGTCTATGAATAACGCAAAGTTTCGCAAAGGTTTATACTAAGACCCCTGGTATTTTTAGCTGATGCTAATGATCTATATAAAACCTCAAAATACTGACAGTTATGTTTTCTGGTAATACCAACCTAATTCTATAACAACATCCAATCGTTTTTGTGATATGCGCACTGAGCAAACAAAGTTCTTGACTGATTTAAGTCGAATATACTTTCACTCTATTTAAAAAAACTAAATGGACTTCCTTTTATTCACCTTTCAAAAATTATTTATTTCTAAATGACATGCCTCTACTTTATATTGATAAGTGACATGCTTCTGCTTTATATTAATAATATAAAGAGATTAATACATAAAGAGATTTGTATATGAAGAGATTAATACATAAAGAGATTTGTATATGAAGAGATTAATACATAAAGAGATTTGTATATGAAGAGATTAATACATAAAGAGATTTGTATATGAAGAGATTAATACATAAAGAGATTTGTATATGAAGAGATTAATACATAAAGAGATTTGTATATAAAGAGATTAATACATAAAGAGATTTGTATATGAAGAGATTAATACATAAAGAGATTTGTATATGAAGAGATTAATACATAAAGAGATTTGTATATGAAGAGATTAATACATAAAGAGATTTGTATATGAAGAGATTAATACATAAAGAGATTTGTATATGAAGAGATTAATACATAAAGAGATTTGTATATGAAGAGATTAGTACATAAAGAGCAGGGGTAAAAAGTAAAAAAAAAAATTGTACTTAAGTAAAAGTACTGTTATTTGAGTGAAATTTTACTTAAATACATGTAAAAGTTACCGGTCGAAAAGTTTACTCAAGTAAAAGTAGCTAATCAAAAATGTACTCAGAGTAAAAGTTTCTGCGTTACTTTTTTAACAGCCTGTCAAATAACAAAGCTGTCGAATAAAAAAACAAAAATAACGTAGTCTATTCTTTTCTGTATAAATTTAAACTATAATCCTTTTGTTAAGTTTGAGAAGCAGTTGGTTTTCAAAGTTGGCCAATTTTATTCTTGCCCGCTTTGCAGCGAATAAGAGTTCAGCACCGCTGAATAGACATTCACAGGCAGCAGAGGCAGGAAGAACAGTGTTCAGTTTAAGAGAAAGGTTTTTGAAACGTGAAAATGAGTTCAACAAATCCATTTTGTTTAAACTGCAAGCAAGGTACCCATCAACCTCCCCTGTACCTTGCAATCTTCTCAATTTCATTGATGAGAAAAAATCATCTTTAACTGATTAATGTTGCCCAACCTGCTCCACTTCGGCCATCTGGTCAATGTGTTGTCTCACATAGACCAGACTTGTTTAAAAACAAAACAATACATATTATATTTATAGCAATGCAAAGATTCATTTTACTGTACTTAAACAACAATGGATGATTAAGAAGTAAAAAAGTAAAAAAAATAGATTACACTATGACATAAAAAAAAAGAAATCGTGACATAATAAAAAAAAGGAAATCGTGACATAATAAAAAAGGAAATCAATATGACATAAAAAAAAGGAAAATACCTGCTCCTATAATTTTAGTCCTGTCAGTTCAGGTTTTCTTGAACTTTGGCAGAGGAATTGCTGCAGCAATCAGTTCTGGGTCTTGCATCATTCTACCAAAATATTTTTGAACGCCATTTTGAATTGCTTTAAAAAGGGGCAGACATATTTTGTAGGATGTCTCAAGGCAATTTTGTTTGCAACTGAAAGATCGGGGCCTTTTTCTTGTATGATCCTTAAGATTCTCTCCACAGCCATGTATGTCGAGTTTCACCTATTCTGATTTGGCCTGATGAGCTGGAGCTTGCATTTCTCTTCAACAGTTTCTGCTGCCAAGTATTACCGACCTGTCTTGTTCTTGTTGGCATTTCCCAAAAGCAGCTCGTGATAGCCTATTGTATTGTTGTTTTCTGCCAAGGCAGCATCAGCTGTGACAACTAAATTTAACAATTGGCATGCACAATTTTGATGCGGAGGAAGCTGTTACTCAAGACCACTGTCCTTTTCGAGGATGTCAAACGTGTCAAAGTACTCAGATTCCGACTCTTGACAAGAATCTTGTTCTGATTCCGACTCTGCATCCTATTTTTGGCTTTTCTCACCAAATACACTAAATGCTTTGATAAAGTTTGAGCCGCTGTCTGTTGTGGTTCTCGCCACTTTTCCCCTTATTCTGTATTTACAATGAATGTCATCAAGAGTGCCTGCCAGGACATCAAAGGTGTATAACCCCCTCAATCTCTGGCAAACAAGTCCAGCGTATCTCAATTCCAAGGTTTCCTCATCAATCCAATGAGTTATCACCCTTATGAAACTTTGTCGGTGTGCAGACCAATCAGTAGTTGTTGTAACATACCTGACTTTACTAAGGATTGAGAGCAAAGTCTTCTTTAACTGAATGGAAGTATCATCAACTCTGATCCGAAGAGACGATCTGGATATAACTTTGCAATGCGGATTTAGTGCATGTGAAAGTTTTTTAAAAGCAGGTTGTTCAATTAAAGAAAATCGATAAAGACCTTTTCCTGTGACAAACGTTTGTTTGCACCCATAGTAAGTGTGTCACTTTTTTTTCCTTGCTTTGCGGGGATTTCTGGTGGTTTCAGGTTTCGCTTCCTTGTTGTCGCAAAGTCACATTCAGTGACTTTGCGACAACCAGGTTTTCTTCTTTGATGGATGCTTTCTCTGTACAAAAAATATTTGTCATCATTTTAACCAATGTCATATTCATTTAACATGCTAAATTTAAAATGTTTGCGTGAAATCTTTTAACACCAAACATTATTCGGTGTTTTAAAGTATTATAAAAGGTAGAGTTTTTATATGCTGCTATTTCAGTCAACTTGGGCAAACACAGTTTACACTGCATGATGACTGCAAGATGTTGCCTTTCTTGCACTTGAAGTCAAAGTGGTCGCTTAAATATGGCTACGGATTTGCTTCAAAAAAAGTTGGTTGCAATTCCAATTTAGCTGGGTTTGCATCTGATTTGTCCAATTCCATTATTTCTTTACTCATTGCTTCAAATCGACAGAAGACGAAGGTCGAGTTTGTCGACTTTTTTTATTAAAGAATCGATGTCAGGTTGACGGTTGAAAAAAAAATTTTTGCACTGAAAATTTTTTTTATGGTTGTAAAAAGTCAAAAGAAACCAAGCTAAAGCAGTTATAAGGCGTTATGCGCGCGCTCAACAATTTATTTTAAACAATTTAAAAGTGCTATCTTTATTAGAGTGAGCCAAACTCAAAACAACAAAAAAAGAAAACTATATATATTTAGAACTATTATATTTAACTAATATTTTTAAGTGTTTTTAAGTTTATTAATACAAATTATACGATTTTAAAATATGTCTTTATGTAATATTCATTTCATCATTTAAAGCATGTTATTTTTTCCATCCTGCTAAAATAAGGCATAATTATATAAATAACTATAATTATATCATTTATTAACAATAACAACTACTTGTTTTCATATTTTTTATAGTACTTGTACTTTACTATGTTTACATTTTTTACGTAGTTTAACGTACAAAATGTAAACATAGTAAAACTTCGATTTCAATTTTCTTTTAAAATTCTCATAAGAACGATTAATAACGATTATAAATTTGAAACGTCAGCGGTGCACGTGTTTGATGTCTTCATAACTTCATTTAAAACATTTACAAAAACTATAAGGAACAAAGTTATAAAACAGGCGCTATTTTTTATCAACTAAAAAAAAATTAAATCATAGGAATTGTGAAATTAAACAATACATAATAAATTTTTTTACTCGGCAACGCATATGATTTCAAACGTAACGAAGTACAATTCTTCAGAAAAAAAGTGCTAAAATAAAAAAGTAAAATTACACATTTAAAAAAATACTTAATCCTTTAAGCGCGTAATAAAATTTGAACGCGCTTAAAGGATTAAGTATTTTTTTAAATTAAAATAAAATTTAAGAAAAAATAAAATTTGAAACAAATTTTATTTTTTCAAATTAAACTAAAAAAGAAAAAAATTCAAAAAACAACCATTTTGAGTTTTAGTTTATTTTTTGTAGTTTTTAAAAGAATTTAAGAAATGCGATGTATTTAATTCAAAACTGTTGTATGATAGTTAGAAAAGCATCCAGGGCACAGTCCAACACAACATGACTGACTCTGCCAACTGGTGTGGACACGGGTTTGGTGCTCAGCAACACATTTTATTTTTTTTCCGGAACCAATTTTGGCAAGGTTATGACGATATAAAGGATAATTTATCGCTGTGTGTTGAGGAAGTGGATATGGTACAGTTGTACTTCTAGCCTCTTCAATCTCACTAGATGGTCGTCTTTTTGTAACTACTTTTACTGGTTGATACCCTCCAGCTAAACTTTCCACAATTGCCATCATAAAACTTATTCTAGGGCTTACGTTCATTAGTGTTAAGCTTATACAGTAGGTAGCTGTTTAGAATAGCCCTGCCAAATAAAGAAAAGGCAACTTTTGTAGTCTACTTTATTGTCTTACGCTCTGACAGGTACACGTAGTGCTGTACATCTCCCAAATCTACCCCTCCCATGGTTCGATTATAAAGGGCAACAACATTTGGCTTCATTACTAAACTACCTCTTCTGTTACGCAGTTCTGTAAAACCTGCTTTGGCAGCAGTAGACAGTAATACAGGTTTTTTTTTTACCATCTTGGTATGCAATACATAACAAAGGACCTTTTCTATATTCGCAAACTTCTTTATTTTTTATTTATGTTTTAAGGCAGATTTCTGGCAGACCTTTTCTGTTTACTCTCACTGTGCCATTTGCTGTGGTTTGATGTAGATATAGATATAATAGCAGTTGTGAAGAAATATAATAGTTATCTAAGTGATAACCCTGATGGAGGAGGTTGGTTTGACGCAAAAGACGAAAAACCATGTTGTAAGTCATACGATGGGCAATAGCTGCTTCATCTGGATCTTTTCCTCCCTTGTAAATTTCAAACAGAGACAAATAACGATTGGGGCTGTCTAAAACACACCATAATTTTATTATGGTGTGAATGAGGCTTGTTTGGCATATATTGGCGGAGATGTGGTGTCTTTCCCTTGTAACCAATCATGCTCTCATCTATAGAAATATCTTTTTGAGGAATATAAAAATACAGAAATGTTTTGTTAAAATATTCAACTAAATACTGAACTTTATAAGTCTTATTTAGTTGTTGTTGATTAGGGATAGAGATATCAGTAAAGTAAATAAACTTAAGCAAAAGTTGAAAACGGTCACGATTGAAGTGAGTAACAAACCAGAGAGTGGAAGCACAAGGATGACCAATATCCCAATATAGTATAATACTGGCTTTCTTGATAAGACCCATATTTATAACAACACCAAGGAATGCCTTTATTTCTAAAAGATTTGTTTTTCCTTGCTTTATCCATACATGACCCATCGACAATGGATGAAATAGTATTTTTGGGTCCTGGTACACCAGTAAAAGGAAAAATTTATGGACCATTACCATCTCCTACAACAGGAAGCCACAAATCTAAAACATCATCAACACCAGCATCATCATCAGAACCGGGGTCTACATAAAAAATAAAAACTTCAAATGCTTAGATTTGGTGGTATATTTAAATTAAATAATATTGAATACAACTTTTCAATATAAAATATTGTGCCTTCATCAAATAAGCTATCATCACTGCTACTTAAATATTCTTTGCTTGTACGACTTTCTTCTTCTGCAAAACTTTCTTCGCTGTCACTCATCTTTAATACGAAATATACACAAACAATATCCCAAAAGATAGAAAAAAATGTGCTCTATTCAATGATACCATATTTAATTTATGAACAGCGGTATTTTTGCAGAAAAAGTCATAGTTTTGAAGAACACTTTCAAAGCCACGATTGTGGCTCTACATGCTCTGACGGTATAGCCACGATCGTGGCTCCCAGTGCTCAAAGGGTTAAAAGGTAGAAATTCAAAAAATAACTACTCTATTACAGTAACGTGAGTAAATGTAATTCGTCACTTTTCACCTCTGATAAAGAGATTAGTACATAAAGTGATTAGCATATAAAGAGATTAGTATATAAAGTGATTAGTATATAAAGATATCAGTACACAAAGTGATTAGTATATAAAGAGATTAGTACATAAAGTGATTAGTTTATAAAGAGATTAGTATCTACAAGCATTTTAATTATCATTACAGATAAAAAATTATAGAAAAATCATATTAGAAACTTGTACAGCAAATTTATAAAGAGTTTTATAGTTTTATATAAAGCAAAAAAAATCAACTATATTACTCTTTTATACTGTCATATTAACTATGCTAATATTGCTTGGAAACATAAGCGTTTCAAGACCTTATTCGCAGGTCGTGCACAACGGTAGCATATTCAGGAGGAGTAGGTTCCTGCACTCCCATCACCCCATAAAAAAAGTTACTCCCATCACCCCATAAAAAAATTTCGGTTTAGGGATATGATACCTTAATTTCTTAATAAGCTTTATCATTACTATCTAATAATGGTTAAATCAGTTTTACTTTTTTTATTAGGAATAAAAACAGTATTCCTTTTATTAGATAAATAATTAACTAGGCAATATGAAATTGTATTTAGTATTTTAAAATATAATTTGTAATCTTTTTTTTATTTGTAAATTGCTACAAATTAATAATTTTATAATTACAAACGGTCTTAATATATATTATAATTTTAAACGTCGTTTTGTTGGTATCATCACTTTAAATTCCTCACTTTTTTTGTCATAATTACTATTTGTTGTCATCTGTTGTTCTATGAATAGAAATATTAAAGCGTCAAGTCCTTTTTGAGTCATAGTGCTGCGGAGTTTTGTTTTTACAATCGTCAGCTTAGAAAATGCTCGTTTGCATGAACAAGTTGTTACCGGAATAGTAGTAAAAAGTACTATGACTTTATAGAAGTGAAGGAAAAAAAAATTCTAATATTTGAATTTAGAAAATTAATCCATTAGAAGTGGTTCCAGATGGTATACTAGGCATATTTTCAAGTAACATAATTTCAACTTGAATTTGCTCACTATCAATTCCAAATACATTATTCAAATACAATAAATCTTATTGAGATGACTCAAGTTTTAATATATTCGTAAAAACAAGTACAAGTTTAATGTTTCCTGATTGAAACAATTATTCAAACCATTTAACAAGTCATCTAAAACAAGACTAAAACTTGATAGTACTTCAGTACTATAGAAATGTGATTTTGTTTTCTGATGTTTATTAAAATAAGTAGTACTAGTAGTACTCCAAGTTTTGAACCCCCTGGAAGTAAATGCTTCATCTGATTGACCTATGTTCAAGCTATTTGACTTACACATTCTACATCGAAAACAGTAAGAAGAGTCACTAGTAGGGCTATATTCTAACCAAGGAAATTCTTCATAATATTGTTATTGGAAAGAACGTTTTTTATTTTCAAAGGTTGTTCTTGTAAAAATTTGTAATTTAGGTTGAAATGGACCACGGTTTACTCTTTCTTTAAATTAAAGGCTTAAAATTAAATTAAACGATTATTAGGTAAATTAGTAACAGGGTCATCATGGTGAGGCAAATTATTTATTGAGATGCATATATAGATAATGTATTATTTTAATTATCAAATAAATTGTATACAAATGGTTTATCTTAACCTCAACTACAAGGTAAAGCTATAATATATAATTAAACTCAAAAATGCATGCAACAGCAAATTAAAAACATAAATAATTTGTACCTCACTTACTATATTTAGACATACTTATAGATGAGTAGTAGGTGGAATATTAAGACATAACAGAGCCGTAACCACAATTTTGATATGGGGGGGGGGGGGGGAAGCTGAGGTTTCTTCGATTGAAAAAAAAGAGGGCGGGAGTTGAGATATTCAAAATATCTTTACATATTTTAAATATCATAACAACTCTTGTTCTCAACAAAACAAACAAACAAACAATTGCCTTCTAATAGAATGCTGATAATAATTCGAAAAAAATGTTGATAACAACATTTTTCGATTTGACAATGAACTGTGATGTGTAAAAACCTTACGTGTATTACAATAAATACTTCATTTTTTGCAATAAAATGCAGTATTGAGAAAATATAAGGTTTTCGCAGATTTTAAGTTTATCTCAAGAAAATAAATGCTATAGAAATAAAGTCATTCTATATATTTTACAATAGGTTTCTTATAAAAAAAATATTTTTATAAATATTATTGGGGGGGGGGGGGGCTTAGCCCCTGGCACACAAAATGTTGAACCAACAAATATTATCACAGGGATTTATTGTAAAATCGTTTTTTTCTTTAGTCATTTTTATATAAAGTAATTTTATTTTACCTGGCTGCTCATAAATAGACACTGGAATGGAACATTCTGGCTCCTGCTGAATTACATTAGCATTGGTCAATTCTGAAAAAAAAATTGAAATTTTAGATAGAAAATAATATGTTGTTTTAATTTCGAAAACATTTTCAACAACTATAATAAATAACTTAATTAAAATAGGTAATTTATTTATCATTATTGGAATTAAAACTTGTAAATTTTTTAAAGAAATCTAGAATTGTTTTATTACTCATTTTGTTTTCTTTGAATCACAATTCACACAATAAATACTCATTAGATAATGCACAATAAACGTGGGTCCGCTGTTCGCACGTGTTTCATTATTTATTAAATGGTACAAATGTTATCACAATTCTAACATAAATGGTGGAGAATCTGCCATTTGTCATTATATCGTGAAGATAATAATGTACAAAAACTACACTAACAATGAATACCACACTACCACTCATAAATGACTTCTATTTTCAATGCCCAAAATATTTATTTCCTAGCTAAATCGAAAATCAACAGTATAAGGGTTTCTTTTTTTTCTTTTTTTATTGCGATATTTTTTCGCCGCTTATGGCGATAAGCGGTAAACAAACACATCTAAATGTGTTTGTTTACCGCTTTTGATCTTAACAATGTCAACGATTGGTTACCGACAACTTTTTTTACCCATATGCAATGATATATTATATAAATAGATGTCTAACTTGCATTTTTTGTTTATAACATAATCCGCCATTTGTAAAAAGGGCAAAAGCTGAAGCCGAAGTTAAAAATGCAAGTTAAAAGCTCTTAATAAATTAACGATAATTCAAAAACAAGTTTTATTAATTATAAAATACTTATAAAAGTTTTTTATGAGTTTTTGCTTATTAAAAAGTATTTTAATTCATAAACATGCTTCAAAAGCGTTTGTCGTTTTACTTTTCTAGTCAAAATTTTATTCTCTTTTCAATCGAAATTTATCTGAATATTAATACACTATTTTTAATCGAAAATTATCTAAATATTAATACGCTAATTTAATAGTAGTACTCGTGTAGTTTAAGGCCAGTCTCCGTAAAATTCGGGTTGTTTCTTTTACCTGAGGGTGACGTAAAATTTTGCCGTTTAGATCCCGCGGGATTTTTCTAAACGCTTATAATGTAGCGGTGACTAAAAAAGTCCGACAAAAAAGTATTCTATGCAATCTTTAATTTTTTGAGTATATATCATGAGTTCAATCAATCAATCATTTATTTCACTTTATAAAATAAAATTAAAAAAATGCAAGGATCAGTCACAAACAGTTATGTGACTGACAAAAACGTCATGACCTACAAATATTAATCGAAAATTTGAAAAAATACATACTCTAAATAGTAAATTAATAATAATGATACAGTAATAATTATTGTAATAATAATAGTAGTAATAACAATAATAGTTATAATTATAGTAATAACAGTAGTAATTTACAACAGTAACAATAATAAAAATAATAATGTCAGCTACAGAGATCATAATAATACTTAAACAATAGCAATAAGAACATAGAAGTGGTCATATAGGGAAGTGCTATAAATAATACCATATAAGCTATACCTACATTTATAGATTCAGTCACTCTCAAACACACACACAAAGACACACACATATACATTATATATATATATATATATATATATATATATATATATATATATATATATATATATATATATATATATATATATATATATATATATATATATATATATATATATATATATATATATATATATATATATATATATATATATATATATACAGTATTGGATAAAATATTTGCAACCAACATTGAACAATGCTAAAAAGCGTTCCTAATTTTACATGTCTTAAAAACAAAACGAACTATACTACCACAGCAAACAGTTCAGGAGTCTGGAGTCATAGCATGCCATGACAAGAGCAATCAGCTGACAGATGACAGCACACAGGCAGAACTTTGTTGACAAGTGCCATTTTGCAGCGGACAAAACAAGTGCAACTTTTTTGGTTTGTTTCATTTTTTTAAGTTTGGTCCGTGTCAACGTCACGGAAGATTTTTAATAATTAAAGGAAGTATCCAGAAGTTTCCAGACGTTTTCAGAAGAAGCATCTGAAAGCATCCAGTAGCATCCAGAAATATCCAGAAACATTCAGAAGCATCCAGACGCTTCCAGAAGCTTCCAGAAGCATCGAAAAGAAGCATCTAGAATCTTCCAAAACAGGTTCATTTTACTATATAAGAGACATGTAAATCGACATGTAATTCAGTCAGTATATGGAAGTCAATCAGTCAGTATTATCAAGACAGTTTATCGAAGTGAGTTTTATCAAAGTGTTTTATCGAAGAACATCAATACAAGAAGTGAAATACAACAAGTGTTTCATTACATCAATACAGTCCAAATCCAACCAAGACGTTGTGTTCCACAGAGCATTATTGTATCATCACAAGGTAAATGTAACACGGTAAGCCTTGAGAAGCGTGATTATTTATTTTTATTATTTTTATGAGTTCAAGTGCAAAAATGGCTCCCGACAGTCTTGGATTGGGACTAAGAAAGAAAATTATTGACAATTACGTAAGTAGAATGTCACAAAAAAATATTTGCGATAAATATTGCGTGAAAAAATGGACCGTATCAAGACTATGTTCCAAATATCGTTCTACGGGGAAGTTGGCAGCAGATAACAAAGGTGGAAGACCACGTTCCATCACTTCTAGAGAGGATTCTATGATCGTCAGATCTGTCAAGAAGGATCCCTGGATATCATCAGTCGAGGTACAAAAGCAATTAGAGCTGCCTGTATCGGACTGAACAATCAGACGACGAGCTGTTGAAGCCGGATTGTTTTCTCGACGCCCTGCAAAGATACGCTGATTTCATTAAAAAACCAGAAGAAAAGACTCCTGTTTGCTACATCTCATATTAACTAGAATGTGCAGAAATGGCGAACTGTCCTGTTCAGTGATGAATCGAAGTTCAACATCATTGGGAGCGATGGCATTTGCTGTTTACGTCGACCGGCCGGAAAACGCCTCGATTTACGTTACTGTCATAAGACCGTGAAGCATGGTGGAGGCAATGTAATGGTCTGGTGGTGTTTTTCTGCTAACGGTCTAGGTCCAATACATCGAAAGGATGGAATAATGGACCGTTTCATGTATAAAAGTATCCTGAATATCCTGAAAGATGTTATGTTACCTCATGCTGAATGGAATATGCCAATGAAATGGGTTTTTTAGCAAGACAACGATCCAAAACACACTGCGAAAGTAGTCAAGCAGTGGTTTCAAGACAACACCTATCGGTGATGGATTGGCCGCCTCAATCTCCGGATCTCAACCCTATCGAGAACCTGTGGGAGATTGTCAACCGCAGAATTAATCGTGAAGGTGTTCTTAATAAGGATCAACTGTTTGAACAAATCCAAAAGGCCTGGGCAGCGATTCCACAAAGTTTTATTAATCACGTGATCGAATCTATGCCTCAAAGATGCAAGGCTGTGATCAACAACAAAGGATTTGCCACGAAATATGGATAGCGAAGTACAGCTTGGTCAACATTTTGTCGAGTTGCACTTGTTTTGTCCAGAAGGAAATCAACTTTTTTTAATACTTTAGATTAATCTATTAATTTTCGTGTACAAATAATGAACTTTGTGATGAATAAAACTTGAAGAATTTTGTCTCTAAACAGTTACATGGTTATTTCTCTAAATTGAAAAAATGCAGCACTTTTATATAAAGAAACTAAATTACCATTATTTGGTTGTACTCGATTTGTCCGATACTGAATATATATATATATATATATATATATATATATATATATATATATATATATATATATATATATATATATATATATATATATATATATATATATATATATATATATATATATATATATATATGTATATATATATATATATATATATATATATATATATATATATATATATATATATATATATCAGATAAGATCAGAATTAATTTCTAAATGTAGGCACGAAAATAAGTTTCTCCTAAAAAACTATAAAAATAAATGAGTTCAAATAATATTTAAATTAACTACCCTTTTTAAAAAAACATTTAAAAAGATAGCATTAGTAATCATTTCTAATAAATTCTTTTTATGATAGTGTCAGCAAATTCCACAAATGTGTAAAAATTTACAGTAGTTAAGACATTTGCAACTTCCTGTAATTTAATTTTTGGTATAAATTGAAGTTTTATTAATTTGATCATCCATTTCTGATGAATCTTTCTTGATGAAACACAGTGTTAAATGGAAAAAAAATTTTATTAAGTGATTTTCTACTGATATATAATTGCTCTGTTCTTTTAAGAACATTGAGCACTCTATTGTGTGGAATACTTTTTGAAGTTGTTTAAATATATATATATATGTATATATATATATATATATATATATATATATATATATATATATATATATATATATATATATATATATATTTAAACGTGCGGTGCGGCCGTGGCGCAGTGGTTATAGCGCTTGCTTTGTAAGCAGGAGATCCAGGTTCGAAACGAGCTTTGGACAAATTTTCGCGTCACGGTAAGGAAGGAGGCGTGAACTTCCTGGTTAAATGCACTTCCGCGGTACTCTGTGACAAGACCATTAGGACTTCTTGGGGCACCTAAAAAATATTTAAAAAAAAATATATATATATATATAAATATATATATAATATATATATATATATATATATATATATATATATATATGTATATATATATATATATACACAGACACATACATACATACATACATACATACATACATACATACATACATACATACATACATACATACATACATACATACATACATACATACATACATACATACATACACACATACATACATACATACATACATATGCATACACACATATATATATATACAAACATACACACAATACATACATATACACAATAACACATATGCATATATGTAAATAATCACCTATAAATAAGTAAACACATTATACGTACACACATACGTACACACAATGCACACAGGTTCATACAAATACTTACATATATGGAACAGAAGGGTAAGGAGTAGAATAAAAGATAACTGAATAGGTTCAAAATAAGGGAAAACTAAAAGCTGTTATATTTTAGAAAAATAGACAGAATTAATTGAAGATATAAGATAGTGATAATGCTGTGTTAGAAATTCATTGAGTGTTTTAATGAAGTATTAATTTTTTGATATTGGCAATGAAAGCATTTTTAGTAATATGGCGAAATTTAGTTTTATTGAAAGTGGCAGAGAGTTCCAAGAGTGAGTTGTATTCATTCATTCAATTGTATTCCAAGAGTATTTAGTAGATTGAATACCATATTTGCTAGTTTTTTTTTGAAGGTAAAGCTAGATTATAACAAGATATTGATCTAAGGTTGTAATCATGAATATCACTTGTGAATTTAATAGTTGTTGAAAGCAATAGGCATGATATTATGAATGATATCCCACACAAAAACACAATTTAACAAGTAGACGAGTTCATCTAACTTCAAAATATTTGATAAACTATACAATCAGTCTGGATCAAAATTGCTTGGCTGGAAATAAACTATTCGTATAAATTTATTTTGAAGTTCTCTAAGATTTTTAACTTGAGTAGATGAACTTTGCTCCATATTTGGCAGTCATACCTTAGGTGATAATTAAATATAGCATGCCAAATATTTATCAATGCTTCGTAGTTGACAAAACGCTTTATTTTGGAAAGCATTCCATTTGCTTGACTTAGTTTGCAAGATATTGCTTTTACTTGTCGGTGAAACAAGAGATTTTCATATAATATAATACCCAAATATTTGATTTATCTATAGTATTTATTTTTTCCGCTTGTTCTGAAGTTAGGTTTTTTTTTATTTTGTTGCCTTAAGATTTAAAGATAACTACTTCAGACATTTTTTGAGATTTTAAAGATAACCATTTTCATAACATGATATAAATTAGTATATAATATAATGAATTTATAACAAATAACATCATTTATTATTCAAATCTTGAATACTTATTGTTTGCAATAGATTTTTTAAATTGGATGTAAATTGTGTTGGTGTATTTTACAAAAATAGTGCTCAATGTTCTTAAAGAACAGAAAAAAGAAAGTGCTCAATGTTCTTAAAGAATAATAAATATAAAAATAAATAGTGCTCAATGTTCTTGAAAAAAATCTTTTTAAACAATCTTCTTAATTCTTTAACAAGAAAATAGAAAAACTTCTTGATGATTCTGAGAAAATAGAAACAGTCAGCATATATATATATATATATATATATATATATATATATATACAACCCTTAGATGTTGTCCGAAAGTTTTTTCGATATTTTGTTGACAAAAAGTAAAAATTAAAATGCAAGACCGGAATTTTTTTTTTTTAATAATGATAGACTGCCTGCCCCAACCAAACCCTCAGTCGATGTAGCAGCACTCCCTTGCGGGTCAGGCTATTTGTCAGTCGATGTAGCAGCACTCCCTTGCGAGTCAGGCTATTTGTCAGTCGATGTAGCAGCACTCCCTTGCGAGTCAGGCTATTTGTCAGTCGATGTAGCAGCACTCCCTTGCGAGTCAGGCTATAAGATAGTCGATGTAGCAACACTCCGCGCATGATTTACAGTAAAAAAAATAAAAATAAAAACATTTTATTAAAAAAAATAAAAATAAAAACATTTTATTAAAAAAAATAAAAATAAAAACATTGTTTATATTGTTAAAAACATTCAAAATGTTATAAAAACATTCAGAATGTTTTTAAAAACATTCTGGTCAATTAAATTTGCGTTTTTGTGGTTTTTTTAAAAAACGATTAATTTGTAATTAAATTAATGGTTTTTACTTTCGTCCAACACGGAAATGTTGGACGAAAGTCAAAAGTAATTAAAAGTGACGTATGTGTTGGCGTAAGAATCACTTTTTTCCTTCCGCTCTTCCTAAAGCCAACAAACTATAGATCTATATATACACATACATATATATATATATATATATATATATATATATATATATATATATATATATATATATTTATATATATATATATGTATATTATATATATATATATATATATATATATATATATATATATATATATATATATATATTTATATATATATATGTATATATATATATATATATATATATATATATATATATATATATATATATATATATATATATATATATATATATATATATTGACCACACGGTATATTTCGTTTATTACAAATAACTTCCACCCGACAGAAACCTTTCTGTCATCAAAAAGCCTTTCAAAACAAAATCACCATGTATAACCGAATTCTCGACACTTCAGTGTTCGTCGTTGAAATAATCAAACGTCTGATTTTCTACCCCACCTTCTGAATCAAAGTATGAAATAACAATATAATACAATATCGATGTCTTTTAGGTTGTTGATAACTAAAAAATATGTGCTTAACAATTTAAGCCCTTATTTTTTTAAACATTCATCTTTTGGTTTAATGACGATATGCGTCATCCACCATATTTTTGTCAATATTAATTTTTTCAACTTAGCCCAACTTTTGCTATTTACTCAGCTCAGATAACAAATTTTCAGAAACAGTTTTTTATAAAAAAATTTATAGAAGGTAGGACGAACCATAAAAATTTGTCAAAAAAATTTTTTAATGCAATAAATCACCCGAGTGGTAGTAGTAGTAGTAGTAGTAGTAGTAGTAGTAGTAGTAGTAGTAGTAGTAGTAGTAGTAGTAGTAGTAGTAGTAGTAGTAGTAGTAGTAGTAGTAGTAGTAGTAGTAGTAGTAGTAGTAGTAGCAGTAGTAGTAGTAGAAGTAGTATTGTCCTTTTTAAGGTAGTTTTAAGGCTTTCCTACACAGTGTTCTACTCGGTCTTTCAAGCAAGGTCTGCAAGCGAATTAGAGCTGATATATTTTTAGTTTCAAGAGGAATTGATGTTGCTCATTGTTTAATTTTAAAATTATAAAAAAAAATTTGTTTGTTGTTGGTTGTTTGTACTTTTCTAATTTTTATAACCTGTTTCCTTTTCTTTATATAAAATGAAGACTGTTATTTGTGGACATGTAAGTATATTTACATAAGTTTGTGTATGTTTCAGTATACTTTATATTTCTCTGTATCTATATGTATATTTTCTTTTAGATAAAAAAAATAAGGTATAGAAAATAGTAAAATAGAAAATAGATAAAAGCAGTAGAAAATAAAAAAAATTATGTTGGAAGTTGTCAAAAGAATGTTGTGTTATGCTTCTTTTTAAGGTATCTGAATATATATTTAGATTTTTAAATTTGTTCTTAAATGGTTTCATCTTTTTTATTACTTTAGATAGAAATATACTAACTGACTTTGCCAAAAAAATATGGGTATTAATAAATCCTAAATTAAATTGTTAGAGGTTTTTATTTTGAATATTAATTGTAATAAATTGTTTTAATTTTTGTTTATTAATTTTTGACCTCAATGGTAAACCAGTGGTTAAGCTTATGAGTTATATTGTAGAGGTTTATATATCATATATATTCTCCAGTAATGACATTTAATTTTTTTTTTTTTAAATACATTGCTTGACGTGATTTTTTTTCTTTTAAATAGTTAAATAAAATTGTTTTATAGATGAGAAACCAAGTAAGGTTTAACATTATGTTTTTGTTTTTATTACTAAATAATATCTTTGTTATTAGGATTGCAGGTTTTTACTAGAATTTATTTTTTTGTAGATATGTTTACCACTTTGTAGATATGTTTACCACTTTAGACTAGTAATATTTTGATATTTTTATTTAATTTCTTTACTCTTTTTTTTTTGGATGGTTGATATTAGGCTTAAATAAGTTATTAGAAGAATTACTATCAACTTTAAAATATTTGATAATTTATTGAAATGATTAGAATTAGGCGAGCTGAAATTAATTGACATCAAAGTATAAGAAATGCTGCTTGGTAAGAAGAAATTAATTTATACTTAAATTAGTATATCATGGTTAGACAAGTTAAAAGTAATTATCACATAAATAAAAGAGCCTAGATGAGATTAATCATCCTCAAAATCTACGAAATGCTGCTAGACAATCATAATATATTGTATAGCAATTAGTGATACTATTTTAGATTATAATTATTAAGGAGAAATGAGCTAGATCTGTCAGCATTGCTGTGCTTAAAATTTTCTTGACAAAACACATTTTTTATGTTGCGATAATAGAAAGGTACTTTTGCTTCCATTTTCACTATTTCTGCAAGATTTACAGGAAGTTATATAATTCCAATATTAATTTTTTTAAATATATTTGAATTTAATATGCCTGTCTTTATTTTGCTTTATTTACTGATAATGTGGTTTAACCTATAAATCATAGGCCGCCATGTTTTAAAATATGTGTCAAGTTTTTCATTGTAGGTAATCTTAAACCAGATCAAGATATTCCGCCAACATTTTTAACTGTAAATCTCTGACCCACCTGCAGCAGTAAATTTTAGAAAGCAGTAACATCTCAATCAACTTTGCTTACATAATTTAATGCTTCATTTGCAAGCTATAGTTAGTGAAGTTGCTGTTGTATTCGTTGGAGATGGTGCTCCACCTGCTTCCAGGGAAGTTATTTACCGATAAGGTCATTTAGAAGTTTTATTGAGAATGTCAGCTAACTTAGATCCTACGGTTTATAATAAATTTTAAGTTGAAATATAGTCTTTGATTAGAAAAGATCGCAATTTGTATGATTGTATTATGTTTATTTATTATTCAGTTGTAACAAGAGTAATATTATTGGTAATATGTTTAATGATAATAGTGAAATTGAAATGGATAATACTAGGCTCGAAGTTATTAGTGTAAAATGGTAATAGGCAACATAAAATAGTTGTTATCAAATAAAAGAGATAGATCTAGGTAGGATAAAATTAATCGTTGTTAAAATGCAAGAGATGCTGCTCAGCGAGCAGATAACTTACTTGCAAGAATTCAGTGTCAAGCAGTGTAAATGTCGGTTAATTCCATCTTACTTTAGACACTTGAGAACAAAGCAAAGTATGAATTTTTCTATTTATAGTAATGTTATTTATATATTTATAGTAATATATTGAGTGATTTATAGTATATATATTTATAATAATATTTAGATTAATAACAGTTTATAACAACAATTTATAAACAATTTATAATTTCAAACAAAATTTTTCTTTTTATTTTTAGTTTTTTTATTTAAACATCTTTGCTGCCAGCAAGGCTGCAAGCAATCACTAATTAGAGTTGGAAGTTAAGAAATTAGAGTTGGAATTTAAGAAATGCTGGGAGTTTATCTTTTAATCAAGGTAAAAATAATTTTGTTTACTGGTAAAATAATAAACCAGTTACTATTATCCATTGTGTGTTTTTTTACTTTTTTTAACATTCTGCTTTGAAAACACTTTCTTTCTATCTCTCTTTCTCTTGGATGAGAGGGAGAATTAATAAAACTTGTTACATATTTCTAAATATCACAATTGATAATGACCATTTATAAGAAATATCTTACAAGTTGCTTGCTATTTTCTGATATAATTGTTCAAATTAACAACTATAATTGTCCCTTGATTGTTCAAATATTGTAACAAATGAAATCTTTTTAGTTCAAGTTTTAGTCAATAAAATATCTTATTAAGTTGTGGTGTTACTACGTTGTATTGTCTATCCTTTTTATGATATTTTCTTTTTTAATTATTCTGGAGACACTAGAGTTGTTAACCGGAATATTTCGTACAATACCGGAAAAATACAATTCTTTCGAAAGGATATTGAGAATTAGGAATTTTTTTTTTTCGTACCGAATTTTACGAAACAAAAAAACCCGTCGATGTACATTTCGTAAATGCTACTTACGAAATGTCGCCTTTCGCAAGTTGAATTATGAAATAAAACTATTTTGCTACAAACGAAAGTAGCGCTTACGGAAGTCGCACTTGCGGAACGAACTCTTTCGCTGAACGACGTTTTGAAGTCTATAAAAAAATTTTGTTGGCCAAACTTATATAATTGTAAAAATTAAAATTTTTTTATACCAAAATGTTTATAATGAAATTTTATTTTCAGTATTGCAACATATGAACATTTTAAGGTTTTATTTTTTGAAATAATGATAAAAAGCCAAATTTCTTTCGAAACGAAACTCTTTCGCACTGAAACTTGCGAAACAACTTCATAACGGAAAAACACTTACGAAACGCGGCATATTAAAAATATTTAAATACGTTTTATGAATCAAATACGTATAATTAACTAGGTAACTAAAATACTAATTATTATAAGTATAATGATATTGATAAGTTTCAGTTAGTAAATTTTTATAAATAAACCTAGACTTTCACAAAATATACTAAAAATGTCTTTCAATGAACAAGAGTTAAATAGTGAACATAACTTGAACAACATAAACTTTCCCATTTTGGGGGAAAAAAGAAAATTTAGAGCATGTAAGTCATTTGTTTGGGATCATGTAGATTTGCCTCAAATAGTAAATCGGTCAAAAAAAAAAGGTCATTATCGAACTAATTTTTACTGTAAACTTGTCGTTAGTTTAACTCAAAGGTAGTTTTTCTCCTGTTTCTTTCTTTATATTCATTACTTACCCGAAGTTGTGAGAGAGCAGTTAATTAGTCCCTGAGTCAGTAAGTTAAAAAAGAGACGGTTTTATACGAACAAAATTGCGTGATTGGGGAACAATGCTGTTGTTGAAATCAAAAAAAGATAAAGGTTATCTAATCAATCCTAAAAAATAACTACTCCATAAAGTACGTACGCTTTAAATTTGATCCTCCCCTCCCCCGCAATTTTCAACATCCTAACGTTATTAGAACTACACAACCGCTGAAAGTTTTAAAGCTCTGGCTATTTTGGAGAGCAGTAAAAATTTAGTTGCAAGATTTTGCAGCAAAAAAGCGGGTACGTAAAATACAACCCTTTCCCGAGTCTTCGCCCCGGGAAACAAAACATAGAAGCTCACCAGGAATATACAAGCGCTGAAAGTTTTAGAGCTGTAGCTAGTCTGAAAATTAGTGATAAATTAATAAAAAATGTAATTGAACCAAATATTTTACTAAGTTTTTATATATGAGAATATGAATAGTAAACCTCCATTTCTGCAAAGCCAAAGACATTAAACAACCGAGTGTCGGAAGTGAACCAAAGTCGGTACTTGATAAATATTAATGCATGTAAACACTGGTATAGGGACATGTTGCGGATAAAGCGTTGTCCTTTCCCTCAAAACTAACTTAAAGTTTCAGTTTATTCTATTTAAATTTTAGCTGCGTAACTTTCTTAACCTTTCTAGGTCACTGTATATATATATATATATATATATATATATATGTATATATATATATATATATATATATATATATATATATATATATATATATATATATATATATATATATATATATATATATATATATATATATATATATATATATATATATATATATACATTGTCCTTTCCGTCAAACTAACTCAAAGTTCCAGTTTTTTTATTTAGATTGTAGTTGCGTTAGGCCCCCCATATATTCTGTTTCAGCAACTCCTTTCCTCTCCCCCCCCCCCCTCCCCCACCTTCGTCCTAACTTTCTTAATCTTTCAAGGTCACTGTATATATATATATAAATATATATATATATATATATATATATATATATATATATATATACATATATATATATATATATATATATATATATATATATATATATATATATATATATATATATATATATATAAAGATATATATGTAAAAACTATTGAAGAATCATTTAACAACATTATTTTATTTAAATAATAAATAATAATATTTTTTTGTATAACAGTTTAATGAATGCTTTCGAGTTTATTCCGTAAGCGCACATTCTGAAACGCTCCATCCGTAAGGAACTGTTTCGCAAGCATTCTTTCGAAATGATTTGTTTCGCAAGTTTCTTCGCTTAAAGAGCTATTACGGAATAATTATTATTTATTTTTTTCGTATAACGCATTACGGAAGGTGAGTTTGCGAAAGAACAACTTCCGCAATAGCAACTTGAAATACGGAAGATAAAAATGCAAAATTTTCGTAAGTTTTTGTTTACGGCGAACAACCCTCGGAGACACAGTAATGTGTGCTTACAAATATCTTATGCTGTGCGCTATTGTTACTGTGTTTTGTGTTAATAGAACTAAGCTGTTTTAGCTATTTTTATGTTCTTTATTGCTGATCGGGAGTCAAACCTAAAATGTTATCTAAATATAAATTTGTATTTAATTTTTTATATCAAGTTATTAAATGTCATTTTATTGTTATAAATGATTTAATTACTAATAACCCGTATTACGGGTTGCTTATTGCTAGTTAATTTATAAGTATTCTAATTTCCGCTTAATAATTTTACATAAATAATATTTAAATTTAAATTATATTTACTTTATTTAAAAAAGAAAAGTTAAAAATATTTGTTTACAAATTATTCCGCCATTTGTAAAAAGCGGATTAAATTAAAAGCGGCTTCACTTTTCGGATCGAAGTTAGACATCTAGTTCATATTATATATGATTGCCCATATATATTAAGTCACATGATTTGATTAAACTTTTATGATTTTAAAATTGTTTTAAACACGCGAGTTATAAAATTAAGCAAACATTCTCTTCAAAAAATATCTAGTTATATAATTTAAAAAAATAATAATATAAACCGGTAAGTAAATAATAAAAAAAGATTTCTAAATAAAAAAGGCTTTTTTATTTATTTCTATATTCTTAGTTCTATATTTAAGTACAATATTTAGTTAATTTTTTAGTTGGTTTTCAGTTATATTTTAAGTACTATATTTCCTCGGTTTGATACTTTTAACTAATTATTAAAAAAGTTTAATATTTCAAAATATAAATGTAAAAATACTAAATAATAAAAAAGGCTTTCTATATCTAGGAAAGTCTTTTTTCTACACCTAAGAAAGTCTTTTTTTCCGATCCATTTTTATAATTAAAGTTCTGTTCAATGATTTTTTCGCGTTTTTAACTCTCTAAAAATCTCCGTATCAAAAAACGCAGGAAGGTTCACTAACAGCACTGATACTATTAAGTAGCGTATTATTATATAGAGATTGCTATGGCAATTTATAATGTAAGTTAGATCAAATTTCGTAGGTCATGCCTTTGCATTACAAGCAAGACCCGTAGACACGTCTATGAGTTCAGCATTAGTAAAAATTGCTCAAAAAGAAAGATAATTATATATTGCTCTAAGGTTCGAAACTGTTTTAGAGCATTCAAAGAGAAACAGAAGATGTTGCTTTTTCATCATTAGCAGCACTATCTCTCGAATCAGAATCTGACAAATTTAAAGTGGAGATACTTGGTTAAATTATGACCTTGATTAAAAAGTGCATGAGGTATTTTATTCTTCATTTTCACCACCATTTAAAAATGGAATTTAAGATGTCTTCATTACTATCCTTTCACAAAGTATAATAATTTTACTGAATGTGCCATATACCAAATTAGTTCAGCATGGCATTGTGGGGCTCAGCGAGATGCTGAACACTTTGCATCGGCAATAAGAGATCTAAACAAAAATATTTTTTGTCAGATAGATAATTCAGTAAAGTGATTTATTGAAAAAAAAAGAAGAAAGAAGCCTGTAGTACATAATTTTTTTTTTTTTTAGGTACCCCAAGAAGTCCTTACGGTCTTATCAAAAAGCATCGCGGAAGAGTATTTGAAAGTAATTTTCCTCCTTCCTTATCAATGTTATGAAACTTTTCCAGAGGTAGCATTGAACCAAGGATCTCTAGCTTCTGAGGCAAGCGCGCTTACCACTGTTCTACGGCACATCAACATCGAAACGCAGAATGATTTTATCAACTTGTCTAAATATGCTCTGCGAGAAGATATGGTAAAAGCTGCCAACAACATTGTTAGATTCTCGGTCATAGTCGATAAAACAGTAGATGTTTCAGGAACTAAAGAGTTATCACTGAGAGTGTGGTCTGTTAATAAATCTAGAAAGAAGGTTATGATCCGTGAGGAATTTCTTTCTGCTTACTTATTAAGAATTTTTTAATACAATTATTTAAAAACTTAAATGTTTAATGGAATGTAGTAATTCGTTTGTCTAGTTAAAATAGAAAAAAAATTTTTACTAAACAAACTAATTAGTACATGACTCAATAAATAGTTCAGAATAAACTAAAAAGAAATTTTAACTTTTATTCTTTTAGGATTCAAGTAGCCGGCAACGTTTAGGCAACGTTTGCGCAAGGTTAAGCAGCTCTACAATAACAACGCTCTGAGAAAATGATGTCGGGGGCTTGTTGCTTCTGTTTCTATATACAGCGCTTCGTTGCCCTTATGGCACATTCTTTTTTAAATGATAAATTAAAAAAAATTTAAAACTTGTTTTGAAGAAATACACCATAAGTATTCAACAAGAATTTTCATAAACAACTTTGTTGTACTTAAATCTTATTCAAAACTGAGTTTTTATTCAATTTAGAATCATAAATATATTATTTATAAAATTTTTATAAATAGTATAAAGTATAAACTAATGAAATAAAAAAAATGTTTATAAAAATATTAACATTAAAATAAGATCGTTTTATTTAAAAATAATACCATAAATATATTAGATAAAGCAAAAAATAAACAAATATTAAAAAAAAAAAAAAAAATGAATTGGCACATGCTCTAAGGACCTTAGTCCAAATCAGCTAGTTTCGAGAAAAACAAAAAAAATTGTTTAACCCAAATATGACTTAACATTTCTTTTTGTAAAAAATGTTAAAATTTAGTACTAAAATATTTTGATTTGAAACCAAGGAGCCAGGTTTTTAAAAAAAAATTTTACTATCAAAAAATAATGGTAAGAGTGCTTGACTGAAGCCTATTTAGCGTGTCGTAGGAATTTTAGTGAAAAACAGATTGTTTTAACTGATAACACACGCTTTATTATGCATGTTATTTAAAAGAATTAAAAATATTTTGTTAATACAAGTACGTATGTACGTTAAAGACTAACTTATTGACAATAAAAATGTTAAAAAAAGTTCATAATCATCTTCTTCGCTGCTGTTGTGTTGAGCGTGTCCTTCAAGGTTTCTGTTCCAGGTATTCCTCGGAAATTTATCGCAGCAACTTTTGGATGTCTTTGATTTTTTCGTCTTTGATTGGCACTTTATCAAATGGATAAGTAAGCGCAGTGGGTAAATTTACTTCACTAATTCCCGGTTGTTTTAGACTGAATGTGTGTGCCCCAATTGAGTCTATGAAACGCCTTGCAACAGCTTGAGAAGAGAACTTTGAATCATATGTGAAATGCATGAACGTGCTAATTAAAAAGTTAACTTTTTTGTCTTTCGGTACAGTTCTGGTCTTAGTTTCCTCAGATTTTAGCATTTTCTTATAAACCTTTGGCAACTAAGTTTTGAACTCGAGTACTTCGTTGGTGTCCAATTCTTTAACAATGAACTTATATTTTTTGCTTGACTGGATAACAATGCTAGTTAGTTTACGGAGGCTGTAATTCCTGTCGTAATTTTTTATAGCTCTTTTTATTATACCGAAATCACTGTCACAAGGTAAGAAAGAGTGACCTCTGACAGGGAAAAATTGTTCAATTTTTTCAAATCTTTTTATGTCTGTCAAAGTCATAAGAAATCTGGTCAATGCATTGTTTTTATTTTGTCCTCCACAATTGTCTGAGAACACACGAAGCACTGTATAGTGAGATGGAGCACTGTTCAAGTTGTCACAAGCCATTGAACACACCTCATTCGGACCTTTTATGGCAGTCCCTTAATGGTACAGGTAAATTACGAATTGTTCTTCTTGATATCATGAATGCAAAAAACTGTTGTAGTCAACTCTTAAGGTAAAAAGTTTCTTGCACAGGGATCTTCGGCAGTCAGACGCTTTGCATATAATCAAAACAAACTGATAAAACATGAGGTTGTTCTTTTTCTTTCACTTGTTTAAGACGTTTGTAAAATTTTGATGCCTTTATTTTATGTATCACCAGTTCGGCAGCTGCAGCTCGATGTTATTTTAAGTTTGTTTTTAAGTTCTTTGCAAGTGCAGCAACAACCACTCTGCGGTCTCCCAAAGTGTAAGTTAAAGTTTTCGTCAAAGAAACTAGAAAAATATGCCTGACTTACTTTGTTGCCTGGGTGTTTTCCATTGTACATTAAACACAACAGTTTTTTGTTTAACCGAGCATCTAAATACCTGTAGGGTTTTGATGCATACTTTGTTTATTTGTAAGGAAAACTATTTATGTGCTGTCTTAAAAGCAGCCTAGTCTCAACAGAATGGGCTTTCTTAATGTGCATTCCTCGTTTGTTGAGAGGGCTTTTTCCCAAACACTTTAGGGCTCTTAGTCTTTTTACTATTTTATTTGTGATAGAGTGTAAAGAAAGAAAAACTTTAAAGCATACCTCTAATCTATGTGAACCTACTAGCACATGGTATTTAAAAAAATTGCTGTTAATTCTTGCTTCTTCACTCTTTCGTGGACAACGCTGCTTCACTTCTTTAACGACAAGTGTTGAAAGTGCAAATCATGTTCGTTTTTTGACGGCAAATCACAAAAATGTCTCAAGTCTTTTCTTGTTTTTCCTGTGTCACAATTTCAAAGCAGCTCTTCCTCTTACAACTGAAACAATACGATAAAATAAGGTTACATTCTTACCTACATTTATTTAGGGCTCAAATTAAACTACAAAATTAAAGATGTTTATCAAACTTGGCAGGTCTAACTATTGCTTATTTTTGTCACTTCTTTCAATGGCTATAAAGGCTAGAATCAATAAATTAATACATTATAGCCCTTTATGTAATAGCTCTATAGTAAGTAAATTTATCCAGTATTGACTATTTTTAAGACGAATCATTTGCTGAATTGGCTGGCCTAACTAGCCTAATATTATGTAATGTAATCTTACCTGCATGCAGTCCCTGCCGCCTTTTAAGGAACAATGTTTCCTCTTGCATAAACAAACTCATCACCTCTTACTTTTTCTTTTTTCAAGACATTCATGTTCCGAGTATCTTTGTTTCCTTTTTTACCGACGTTGTCCTCAATATCCTCGATCACTTACTTTTATAAAACAATCAAGAATATTAAAGTAACGTTACAAAATGCACAGCATTACAAAAACACGTTTCTGAAGCCAAATTATAGATTATGGCAAGACATTGACTGAATAAGCAATAAACTTTCGAAATGATTTTTTTCGCAAGTTTTTTTTCGTAAAGTGTTATTACGGAATTATTATTAGTTATTTTTTTCGTATAATGCGTTACGGAAAGGTAAATTTGCGCATGTACAACTTCCGCAATAGCAATTTGACGGATGATAAAAATGCGAGATTTTTGTAAGTTTTGTTTTTCGGCGAACAACCCCAGTTCTTACACACATTAAAAAGTATGTAAAAGACGGGGTAACACTTTCATGTTCAAAATCATTGGTGTCTTTTACTTTCCAGAGCAAACGTTCCTCCTTAGTGATCTCGAAAAGGAAAAGCATAAAGTAGGACTATTCATTGACAAAGTTTTTTAATTTTAACTTATGAAAAATTTTAATCTGAATTTCAGGTTTCATTTTATTCAGATCTCTCAACTCCAGGATATCATAAGAAAGGAGCTTTTTTAACATGTTGATCTTTAGTTATCAGTTCTTTATCAGCAAAAGCAAAAACTACATGTTGAGAGAACAAATACCGTAAGGCTTTGGTAAAAAATCCTTTTTGCAGCTGTAAGTTCTTGAAAATAGTCTATTGATTGTTTCTAAAAAACAATATTGGACGCATTATACCGCTTAAAGGTGCTTAAGGAGCATTACAGATTTTCAGAAAGAAGAATTCATGAAAAAATACATTATATTCAGTTGCAGCCTTCAGATTACTTAATGTGATTTTTTTACTCTTTGTGAA
Source organism: Hydra vulgaris (assembly GCF_038396675.1). Classification (NCBI taxonomy): domain Eukaryota; kingdom Metazoa; phylum Cnidaria; class Hydrozoa; order Anthoathecata; family Hydridae; genus Hydra; species Hydra vulgaris. The sequence continues at coordinate 18,746,857 of NC_088930.1, forward strand.
TTAACTTGGTGATACATTTGAGTTACCTGAATAACCAGCAAGTAGATACAATTAGCCATAAATCTTGTTAAAAATAGTTTCGTTTTGAAAGAAATTTGGTTTTTTATCATTAATTCGAAAAATAAAACCTTAAAATGTTAGTATGTTGAAATACTGAAAAGAAAATTTTATTGAAAACATTTTAATATATAAAAATTTTATTTTTTACAATTATATCCGTTTGGCTAACAAACTTTCTTTATATACTTTAAAACGTCGTTTAGCGAAAGAGCTCGTTTCGCAAGTGCGACTTTCAAAAGCCCTACTTTCATATATTGCAAAATAGCTTTATTTCGTAACTCAATTTGCGAAAGGTTACGTTTCGTAGGTAGCATTAGCAAAATGAACATCGACGGGTTTTTTTTTGTTTTGCTTTTGCTTCGTAACATTTGGTACGAAAAAAAAATATTCCTAATTCTCAATATCCTTCCAAAAGAATTTTTTTTTTTCGGAATTGTACGAAATCTTCCGGTTAACAACTTTAGGAAGAACACTTATAATTACCGTAGTTATAAATGATTGCAGTTTTAAATGTCTGTGCATTATGCTTCACCAAGTTCTCATTCGCAACTCTAAAATTCCCGTGAACGGACGTGTTTATTTACAAAGCTAGTAATGGCAAAAAATTTTACGACTCCGCAGCTAAACGAAATTTTAGATATACATGAAAACATAATTATGAAAATTTTCAACGAAAAATTTAACGAAAAATAAAACCTTAAAATATACACGATACGCATAAATAAAATTTTTATATACCAAAAAGTTTTGAATAAAATTTTATTTTCAGTATTTCAACATACTAACACTTTAAGGTGTTATTTTTCGTTGAAAATTTTCATAATTGTGTTCTCATGTATATCTAAATATTATAAAATAAGTGAGCTATATTGATAACGATTTGGAAACAAATTTAACAGATAAAATAAAAAACAAATCGGTTGAGATTGAAGACAGAAGTAGAGGAAGTAATTTAAGGATATCTGGGAATGAAGAATCCGTTGATGAAAGTTGGAATGATTGTGAACGAAAGGTTCACGATATGATTAAAAAATAACTTAATCTTCAAGGTGATTTTATTATAGAACGTGAGCATCGTGTTGGTAAAATTGATAAAAATGATACGACTAAGAAAAGCAGAACTTTTATTGTCAAGTTTTTAAACTTTAAGGATAAATCAGCTGCGCTGGATAAGTACATAAAAAAGAAACTATGGGATAAGCGAATTTATGTTAACGAGGATTTCGGCGAAAGAATAACTGAAGTACGTAAAAAAATATTTTACAGCAGCAAAAGAATTCAGATCAAAAGGTAAATATGCCAAGGTTGCATATAATAAGTGAATAAAGCGCAATTTTTAAGGGTAATTCATTTATTGTATGGTTTTACAAAACTTAAAATAACAAAACAAAAATAATTCTATCAAATTTGAATTGAATAGAGTAAAACCGGGTCAAACCGCACACCATATTCCGCACACTGATCGAAATTATCAAATAAAAACTAAACGGAATGGCTATGAAAAAAATAAAAATAGATTCAAATACAGAACTATCTCCTCTATTCGAATTGATAAAATTATATGCCAATTCAAGTCCATTTTTCTTTTTTTATACAACTTTAACGGGAAACTAAATTTTTTATATGTTTTTTATCTTTGCGAACAAAATAGCACTTGAACCGAAACTGATATAAAAATAATTTTAGCACTATCTTGTTGGAAATTTAATTTTAACTCTGATTGTATAATTTTCATGCAGCTAGAACAAAAAGTTAAATAAAAAAATCTAAAAAGTAAAACTCTTTTTTCTGATAAAACCGCACACTCGATTAATTACTTAGTTTAGTTTTTCGCAAGTGACTAAACGCCTATCTTTATCTAATTAACTTAGTGTTAACTCCGGTTTAGTTATGAATGAAATATAATGTTATTTATTAATATAATAGACTCTTATTCATTAAAAAGCAATTATTATATTATTTCTCAATATAATCGTCACTCACTTTAATTCAATTTAACTCACTTACTTTAACATGTCAACTAAAAAAAAAGCATACAAGGAAGACGATATACTAGCCGCATTAACTGATATGAAAAAAAATAAAGCATCACTGAGAAAAGCTGCATTCAAAAATGGCGTTTCATTGTCAAGGCTCAAAGATCGCAAAAGTAACAACAACAAAGCTTCCATGGCTCAGGTACAACAATGGTACTCTCAAATGAAACAGAAAGATTGATGGTACATGCGTTTCAATTACTTGGTGACTGGGGTTATAGTTTAACCCGAAATGAAAACATAGAATTTGTATGTGGCTACCTTAAACGCGAAGATCAATTGTACTTATTCAAAAATGGTAAGCCTGGTAAAGACTGATTTTATGCCATTATAAAAAGATGATCAAAAAAAATTTCAACAAGAAAAGCGAATAACTTAGCATCTAAAAGAGCCGCTTCTTTAACTTCTGGGTTGCATATTTGGAATTGTGATGAATCAGGCTTTTTGGGTGATCAAGGCAAAGCAACCGTAGTGTGTCAAAAAGGAACAAGATGTGCATTTAAACTTACTGGCAACAATGAAAAAATTAATGATACTGTAAACAATTGCTGCAACGCTGATGGGCATTTTGCACCACCATTTGTGATATGCAAAGCCAAAAGAAAATTTCGTCCTGACTGGGCGAGAGGTGGTCCAGTTGGTACCAAATATTCAATTTTAAAATCAGGTTGGATGGAGCACGATACGTTTATTGAATGGCTGAAAGAAGTATTTATAGCCGAAACTGAGCAAATTAGTGGTATTCATATTTTAGTATTAGATGGGCGTACAATTCACATAACTTTGGAAACGGTAGAGGTGTCTTTTGCCATGTAAAACAAGCATAGAAAGAAAATTTTACAAAGTATTACAAAGACAAAAAGTGTAAGAATTTAGATAAACAAAAATTTTCCACCGTTGCTCAAACTGATGTACGAGAGTGGTAAATGTATTACACGCTTGCGTGCAATCGCGGGTTTCCAGTTCACCGGCTAATTTCCACTTAATAAAAACAACATAAATCATAATGCGTTAGCAATCACACAAACATTTATCTACCTTTGTCAACTTTAGCAACCTCCGCAGCACTTACATCATCTTGCTCAGATACAGCTTCGTTATCTTCAACAGCCGCCGCAGCACCTACTCCAACTACACAACAATTACCATCTTTCTCAACTACACCAGCTTTAGGTTTTGATAGATATCAAGCATGTGTTGAGCGTTGCAAAAACAGTATCGAGATAGAGTTGAAGCATTTTTTTAAGCAAGAAATCAATCGCATGTTAAGAAATCGAAACATGCAATTTGTCATGTCAAAACTTGGCGGAAAGAAAATGTCATTGAGTTCCTCAAATAAAAAGATGAAGAAAAAACAACAAAGGAAGCTGTGAAAGTTGTTAAAATTAACCCAAAGCGTAGACTCTCTATGCCAAGTACTCAAATGTCTGAGTAACTTCAGCAAAAAAATAATGAAGACTAAGTAACAGCAGCCATATGATTAAAAGTTGCAAAATGTAAAAAGTGTAGAGTACATTGACACACAGAAATGTTGCAATGCGAAAATTCGATGTGTCGGGAACGGTTGTGCAAAGAAACATGTTTACCAAAGAAATGTGTAGTTGGAACTAACTTTTTTGCTGCAAAAAATGTAAAAACTTTAATATAGTTTCTTAAATATAAGTTGTGTTAAAAAAATAATTTAAAAAATTTAATTTTAAAAAATTCAATGTTTTCTCAAGTGTGCGGTTTTATCTGTATGTCGCCTAAAACCGCACAAATTTTTTTTTCTTTACGTTTAATATTTTCAATAACTACATTATCATTTTTTTAATATATTTATTTAACATATTTATCATATCTTATGTTGTATTTTAATAAAAAAAAATGAAAAAAAATTAATGAAAAAAAAAAGTTATTTAATTTTTATTGATAAGTGTGCGGTTTGACGTGGTTTTACTCTACTGAATATTTTTTTCAATCTTGTAATTTTTTACTTAATGACCAATCAGATCCAGAGTTTAATTACATTAGTTAAGAAGATGTTTTAAAAAAGCAACTGCCATTATTACTATGCCAATGAAATAAAAGGGTTTTTTTTATTAGAAAAATTGTAACACTTTGCATATTAATATAAGAAGCATAACTAAACACTTTAACAACATTTATTTGAACATGAAAGAATTTCTTAATATTTTTAATTTAATTTGCGTGTCTAAAACCTGGTGCAACTTAGATAAGGTTAGTTCTAACTAAAATATTTCTTTACCAGGTTTCAATATAATGCCTTACAGCATAAAATAGAAAGCAAGGCAGTGGTTTACTAATTTATATTAGAGAACGTGTGCAGTATATTATTAGGCTTGACATGAGCTTTTCTGATGACGACAAAGAGGTTTAAACTGTTGAAATCTTAACCAATAAAAAAATTTCAATTTTAAGTTGTTGCTATCGTCCACCTTCCGGCCTAAATGAAACCATTAATGTATTTTTGAATGATATTTAAAAAAAAAGGACTAATGAAAAAAAAACTTAATTAAATTGGATTATTTCCAAAATCGCACCAATTGTAGCGTTTAAAATTTCTATAATGTTATTTGAACACGGTGTTTTTCCTATAATTAACAAACCAACAAGAATAACTCCACTGTCAGCAACTTCAATTGATAATATTATAACAACCGATATTTTTAATAAATCTCGTTAAAATGGTATTATCAAAACTGACATATCTGACCACTTTCCTTTTTTTTCTCCATTTATAATATCTCAACAACAACAAAAAACGTTTAAAAAACCATTTTTTATTGCTGCTAATTTAGAATCGTTTAAAGATCAATTTTTTCTTCATAATTAAAATCAAATTAATGCATGTAATTAGAAAAAATAAAACTATAATGTCACCATGGATCACAAAAGATGAAACAAAATCTTCTAGAAATAAACAAAAATTATAAATCAAATACTTAAAAACAAAACCTGAACAAAATAGGTTTGCTTATAAAACCTTCGCTAAAAAATTTGAAAGACAAAAGAAAAAACAAAACAAAAGTTTTTCTATTCTAATTTGCTGGAGAGAAATAAGCTTAATTCAAAATGTGAGTGGGAAATTATAAGAGAACTCATGGGCACCCTGAAAACTAAAACAAGTGCATTGTCTAAAGCTTTTAAAACTACCAATAAAATTTCCTATGATCGAAGTTTAATAGCTGATAAGTTAAATAAATTATTTATATCAGTTGGTCTTAATCTGGCCCAAAGAGGAGTTTAAACTTTCTTTTAAAATGCTTAAACTCGATAAATTAGTTGGTCACGATGATATTAATTGTAACGTAATAAGCGGTTCTTATAATGTTAATAAAAATGTTCTTTTTAAAGTTTTACATTGTTCAATAAAACTTTTTTCCTAATAATCTTAAGTTAGCTAGAGTTTTACAGATAATCAAAGGAGGTGATGAAACCAAAGTTTCTAATTATTGCCAAATCTCTATATAACACGTTTTTTCTAAAGTTCTAGAGAGAATTTTATTTAAGGTAATTTACAATCATTTATCTTCAAATAATTTACTATATTAAAATAAGATGGTTTTAAAAAAGTGATTTAACAGAACACGCAACACTCCAAATTACCCGCAGTATTGCTGAATCTTTTGAGAAATCCCATTATACGTTGGGAGTTTTCATTGACTAATAAGCCTTTGATACAATTGATCACAAAATTCTATTAAAAAATTTGAGTACTATAAAATCAAAGGAAACGCTTTAATACTGCTAAAAAGTTATTTAAGCAACCGTAAACAGTTTGTTGATAGATAGTCCATCTGTATCTTCTGATTTATTAGAATTAATTTGTGGAATCCCAAAGGGCTTTATACTAGGACCCCTTCTCTTTCTTATTTACATTAATGATCTCCCTAAAGCTACTAATTTAATGAGCGTTATGTTTGCTGATGATACTAATTTCTTTTTATCTGATAAATGTCAAATTTATCTCATAACAAAATATTTCTTCAAAATATGAACATTGAGTTAACAAAAATTTATGACTGGTTTAAAATGAATAATTGTCGCATAATGTTGATAAAACGAAATGGACACTTTTTCATCCAACTTCTAAAAAGAAATTACTGCTTAATGAAATGCCCGTTCTTTTTATAGACAAAATGCAAATAAAAAAGAAATATATACAAACTTTTTAGGTGTCTATGTTGATGAAAACGTTGGCTGGAAATTTTACAAAGAGTTTTTTTGCAACAAAGTTGCTAAAAGTATAGGAATAATTTATAAAGCAAGAAATACTTTAAATAAACACACTTTAACACAACTATATTTCTCTTTTATCCATTGCCATATAAATTATGCAAACACTTCATGGGATAATACCAATAAATTTAAATTGTTAACACTTTATCGTCAGCAAAAGCATGTTGCTCGTCTAATCAATTTTAAAGATAGATTTGCTTATGCCAAGCCTCTCTTATTTAAAATGAAAATTCCTAATATTTATCAGCTTAATATTTTTAACATACTTAGTTTTAGGTACAAATGTAAACTTATTGTATTTCCTATTTCTTTTCATAATCTATGTACCTTAAAAGATAAAAGTAAATACAACTTATGAAATTATAATTTAATTCAGCAACCTGTTTTTCAAACTAATTTTGGAAAGTTAAACATTTCATTTCGAGGAGTTTATTTTTAGAACAAAATAGTTTTGAAAAAATTTGATTTTTCTTTGGAATAGAATTACCCTTTATTCGAAAAAAACTAAAAGAAATCATTTTATCTATCGAAGACACATTTTTATATTTAAAACACTTTTATGTCAAATACATAAATTGCATAACATATATTAGTTTATCGGATTTTTATGTTTTTGTGAAAATAGAAGTTTAGAAAGTATTTTTAGGCAAACTTTTGTGTAACAGAAAGTATTTTTAGGTAAACTTTTGTTAAACAATTGTGTGTGTGTGTTTTATATTCTTATGGGCTTTAGTTCCTGATATTTTTCTGCTATTTTTCTGCTATTTTGTCATTTTCTAGATATTTTGTTATTTTTTTTATTATTTTTTACATATTAAATGAAGGTAAACAATAAATGTAACATAAAGAATTAAAAAAAAAAAAAGTTCACTCAAGATTGATAAAACACAGTAAGACAGGCTTCAGGAAGGCAGGAAGACAAGATACTTTTCAGGTATTTCTTAATGCCTACTTTTAGCCGATTCCGATTGGTATAGGTTAATTCCGATGCGTCGGCATCGGCGCTAAATTTGAACATTTAGTTAAATAAATATAAGCTTTAGTTGAATAATTTTAAGCACGGGTAATAATATAATTACTACTATAATTTATAATCTTGTATTTTTTAAATTATTATTGTCGATTATTACAATATACAATCTGTTTTTATTTAAGAGAACATTTTTCAAACATTATGTATTTATAACCTTTATGATCTAAACTAATTTATAATAGGATCTTTTATTAGTATTGTGTATGTTGCTAAGTAAAATAAAAAACAGTACGAAATTCATTAATTCTTTTATGCGTTGGTGTATGAAGCTTAATTAATTTTATAGCAAATTCAGAATTTTATGTCTTGAATTCAGTTCTGAGATCTTAATATTTTACAGTGTAAACACATAAAAATATATCTGATGATGCGAGTGTTTAAAAGGTCTTTACCTCAACAGCAGTTCAAGTGTAACTAGTAATAATTTTTTTTTATTTCAAACTTAAAATTAACACATAATGATAATATTTACACAGCATAATAATACCAATAATAATAATAATAACAACAACAACAACAACAACAACAACAACAACAACAACAACAGCAACAAAAACAACAACAAAAACAACAACAACAACAAAAACAACAAAAGCAACAACAACAAAACAACAACAACAACAATAATAACAGTATCTTTTTAATGTATAAACTTGTCATTATTTAAATATATTTAGTTATTTCTGCATACTTATCTTTAAAAAAATCTTATTGCTTCCAAACCAAATTATATGTAGCTTCAAATTTTATTTAGATTAAAACCATAATACCTCGTTTAGAATGGAGCTTCTAACCCCTCCTCAATGTAGGTACTGTTTGAAAACCTATAGCAAATTAAAAGAGCCTATTTATACTGTTTGTACATGCGAAAACAGACCAAAGTTTGCGCATGGAAGTTGTTTTAGAGATTGGTTAAAAACCTACAAATATGGCGTATGTGAAATATGCCTGGCAAAAAGTAAACTTGTACGGAATGGATATAAAAATCTTCGCAAGGTAAGTAAACTTTTACTTATAAAAGTTTATGAAACTGAGTTCTGAATTTGTATAAATAAAAACATTTATAATCAGCCCTATTTGCAAGTATCAATATGTTTGCAAACTCATATTTTAATATTAATTTTATAAAGTATAAATTTGCAAGGATATTGATTCTTGCAATCAAGTGTATTTAACAATAGTGAAATTAACGATAAATTTGCATTTGTCTCATTGCAGTGGAATTTACCTCAAAACACATCTAAAACTGTATATTTTCATCTTGCATTACTGCTAATTTGCTTGATTGCCTTTTTAAGTTTTACTATATGGTGGTTGATAGAACAATGTTGGCAACCCAGTTGCTTTGTCAGCGAAATCATTATTATTGTAATTTTTGCATTTGTGGGCATTTCTTTTTTTTGTTTTAAAGAATCACGGTTTTTTTTAATTAATATTCGGGTGGATAACTCTAATTGGAAAGTGGTTCAATGTAAAGAAGTAATTAAACAAAAGAAGAAGAAAAGCATAAGAAGACTTAGTAGTATTCCAAGCATTCGACATTCATACAAAAACAGTATAAACTTTTTTAAAGACGGTGAAGTATGCCTTAGTTCAAAAGGTACTCCTTATAGTATTATAGACGAAAAGCATATAGATATGGCAGTTGTTTGGACACCACGAGATTATCCAAGAGTTAAAAAAATTGTTGAACACGAGCACAAAAGAATTCCTGCAAATAATCACAAGAAAGGACTTTACATTCAAAAAAATAGAAGATTAGGTTTTAATAAAGATGAAATAAACGCTATTCCTCCAAACATTAGTTGGAAAAATGACTTTTCATTTAACATTAATAAAAATAATACTATTTACGCTTGCAATAATCAAAAATTAACGCAAATTAAAGCGTCCAATCTTAGTGATTCGCAAAATGCAGTTATGCCTCTTAAGAATGATGTCATATTTAAGACAATTGAAAATGGTTTCAGTTATATAAAAGATCTTGACAATAAAGACTTTGAAAGAAATGTTCACTTGCTTGAACCCAGTGTTTACGCATTTGAAATAAATGCTCACGAGTTTAATACAAGCACCCACGAATTTAAAAACAATATTGAAAAATCGAGAACAAATGTTCAAAAACTAGAAATGTATGTTCACGAGCTTGAAGCAAATACAAATGAATACACAAATGATTTGAATGAACAAATTGCAAATGATAATAACATGCTATTATCATCAATGACAATTATTTGATAATAGTAATAGAAAAGAAAAACCTTTAAAAATTTTAGGAATTCTAAAGAGTTTTCATAAAATAATCAATTTCTTTCAAATAATTATCTGAAGTTTTATAAAGGATCGCAGCAAAAAGAGGTCGGAAGACCTTAATATTTCCTCACACCATCCAAACATAGCTCCTTTTTTGAAAAATAAAATTTTTGCGTTGCTTTGTGATAAGAACGTAAGGACTTCAGGGAGCACCTTAATAACTACAAAAATAAAAATAAGCAGCCATTTTTCAAACATATCATAGTAAAATTGCTTTTCGCGGACTAATTTAACGGAATAAAAAAAGTTTTGAACATTATTTCTCAAGTTTTAATTCAACAACTACCATTCATTTAATCGAAAGCTTAAAGAATTAATTTTTACAATTGATGATTTAATAATATACTTTAAATAACTTTTTTTTTAATTCCCTTTTTTATCTTCTGCAAATCAAAGAGTTTTTCAAATATTTATATAAATATCAAGAGTAATATGCATATTTAGTATATATGACAGATCCATATATTTACAACGGGCTTTAATGTAAACTAAAAAGAAAAAAATTATACCACGTTTATGTTTATCGGTTCTCGACGACAAGACCTAACAATCTTCTTTGAGTCCCCGCGTTCTTTTATTTATCTATTTTTGTATTTTTATTACTATTTTTTTTTTTAGATTTATTTTGAAAACTTTATATTTTATATCGAAATATTGTTTAAAATGTAATAAAGAATAACAAAAACACATGACTTTTTTCAGTTTGAACCATTTAATCATAGCAAAAATTTGTTTTGCATTTTTTAGATTTTTTAGACGTACTTTATGCTGCTCACGTTTGTCTGCGTCTATTTTTAGGTTTGTAGTTTTTTTATTAACATTTTTAATTAATTGCTCGAATTCATTTTCTCCATTGTTTTAACTTCAGTGAATGCTTCTCCTTCAATTCTTACATCGTTTCTTTTAGATTTGTGAATATGTTTATCAGAAGTGTTAATTTGATGCATAAATGTTTCATAGCCGATTCTAAACAATTTTTAATAAATGTGGGACTACGAGTGTTCTGGTGAAGCACTTGTCATAAAACTTTCAAAAAACTTTCATAAAACTTGTCATAAAACTTTCAAATAAACATTTAGTGAACTTAGCAAATCAGCTTTATCAATGTTTTTGCATTTTGATAACTAATAATTTGATTTAATACGTATTAAAAACACAATTTTAATACGTTTTTCTAAGTATGTTTAAAGCGACATTGTATCCCAATGATCAGTGGTTTTAAAAAATTTTTTTACAGTTGCTTCAACTGCTGGGCCATCATAACCATTTACGCAGCTGTTTACAATAGTTAATTTTTTTAATGTTTCCTGTATGTTTGAGATATTTTTTTTTTGAACTTATTTTGTTTTTCTTTTCCTCTAACTCAATGCAAATTCCAAATATTTGAGGTTTGTAAGTAATCGATTTTCATTGTATTATTTTATGTAATTGTCAAAGTAAATGTCAATTATATTTAAAGTGCAAGATGACGCTCTGTTTAATGCAATGTTACTTATTTTGCGTAATGCTACATCATGCCTTCGTCTTTAAATCACTACCACCATTATAAAGGTTTGCATTGTTTTGAATAAATTTTTATTGTTTTGCGTTTATCAAGTAGTGTTGTACAATAGAAACTATATTAGCTTGTATCAAACCATAACTGCAATCGTTGAAACATTAAATCAAATGAATTAAAAAGGTTTCCGTTTTTCACTTGATAAAACTGTTAGTCCTTAGCTTTCATGTTGACTTTCGCTATTGGTTTTATTTTTGTCAATCAATATCAACTTTGTAACATCAATTATTAATTATGTTGCTAATGTTTTTGACAAAATTGATGCATCAAAAGACCTTGTTACTCTCACCAAACAAAATTATTTTTGTTTGAGATCATCAAACAAAAATATTTTCACTACTGGTATTAATCTGTTTTCACATTAAGATATTTTATTAATACATTTTATTTAGTGACCAAAAATACACATACTTTCCTTAATTGCCTCGTCAACCAAAAAAATGAAACCGACAAATTAAATAATTTTTCCTCGAATATAAAATGAGCACTTTAAAAAAAATTCTTACAAATTACTTTAAATATAAATAAGTTTTAAATAGCACGGTATGTAATTAGCACGGTAAAACCTTTAGTTTAAAGCAAAACAAAACTTTTAGAAACAAAGCAAAAGGTTTATTCTTCTAATAAATATAAAAAAAAAAAAAAAACTGTAATTGGAATTTTTTTGGTTTTAATGCCAAAAGGTGACATGGCAATTAATACATTGAAACTATGTTCATTCCGTTAAGCCACATTTTTTCTCTGCACGTTATTCAAGAAGGAAGAAGAAGAAGAAGGAAGAAGAAGAAGGAAGAGAGTTCTATGGATATAATTTCTATATAAGCAAAGTCACTTGACTAACTAAAACTTATTGCACGAAATTTCAAAATCAAAAAAGTCTCTATTCAACTGACTTCATATTCAACTAAACTATATTTAAGTTTAAATAAACATTTGCCTGAAAAGATGCCATTTAGACGCCATTTTTTAAATTCTAATAAAAAAAAGCCATTTTACAGCGATTTATCTCTGTTTAAAGACATGTTAGAGCATCGATAAATGACTCCAACATGAAGAATCAATGTCTAGTGAGACTTCTCTGATATAAAAAAAAACTGTTTTTAAAAAGTATGCCATTATGGATAGAATATTGTCCATAAATTACGCAAAGCTAAGTTTTACTTATAAATAAAACAAAAAAAATCCTCGCAGAGCCTTAAGTTAATAGAAAAATCAAAATGGCAAATTAAGTTTAATGAAAATCGCCGCGTAAAAAAGCTTAAGACCTACTACTTGAAATTTTTAAATAAATTTAGCGTTGCGTAATTTATGGACGATCCCCTCAAAGCTGTCCTTGAAAGACAAGTTTATGGTCTATTTCTCTCCTCGTATGGATTCCCTATCTGTCATACAGAAATGAATTCTGGTTCAATTGTATTTCACGCGCAAATATATATATATATATATATATATATATATATATATATATATATATATATATATATATATATATATATATATATATATATATATATATATATATATATATATATATATATATATAGGGGAGAATGTTTTTACTCATTTAGCTTTGCTTCCCTAACGGCACATTTTTTGAAAGAATTAAAACTTAACCTTGACTTTAGGCAACAAGCTACAGGTAAAAAAGTTGCTGTAAACTGTGTAAACTGTATATTAATAAACTATGAAAAAAACTATCCTGTGGCCTTGACGGAGCTTTGAAAAAAAAATTCGTCAACTTACCACATCCCAAAGTAAGTTGAAGCATACTATAAAAATGATTTATAATGAATTATTAGACGCAAAGTTTATAAAGATTTTTTCACAATTGAATTAAGGTGTGCCTTACCTACGTTACTATGGATACCTTACCTATGTTATTATGGATACCTTACCTTAGTTTGTACCACCTAGGTGGTTAAAAATAAGAGTTTGTTTAATAAGCCAAAACATTAACCATTTTTTCTGACTAAAAAAATTCCTTGAAACTATTTTTTTAATTTTAAACTTTCAAAAGTTTGTCACGAATTTAAAAAAATTATAACAAATTTGTATAAACATATATTTTTTTATACATTAAATTCTATAAGTCAAGTAGCTCAATGAAAATTTTTCCAATTTACCCAAGTAGCCTTTTTTAATTAAGCAGTCTATGATCCTGAAAACCTGACTAAAAAAAATCTGACTAAAAATAAGATAAAAAATAATAAGAGCAACAGAAAAGGAGGAAAAAAAAGAAAAGGATTCGCAGAAAAGCAAATTCGCGTTCATATTTTATGATAATCTTAATTTATCTTACAGTAAACTAATTGATTTCAAAGAAAAAGTAATTAATTTGTGTTATTTATAGTCGTTATCATAAATTTATATTTTTTAAATGGAAACTAATCTATTATATAAGTATAATTTTGATAATGATGCTTTTAATAATGTTGACATAAAAAATCTTGAACTATTTTTAATATATAAATATATACCGTTAAAAAATAAATCAGATATAGATATTAAATTTTATAATGATGAGCAGGCAATGAAAAATATATGCCCCTATTACTATAGTTCAGGTATTTCAAATATTACTGCTAACATAGATTCGACTGGATTATCTATCCTACAGCCTAATATGAGGTGAATCAAAAAAAATTTTAAGAAATTTAAAGAATATTTGTTCTGCGCCCAAATTAGCTATCAATTTATTTGTCTAAAACAACTTTAATTTTCAACTTAATAATTATAAAGAGTTTCATCAAATTAGAGACTCTTAAAAGCAGGTAGAGATTTATGCATTTTTATCCGGAACTCTTTAGATTTTAAACAATGCAAAGAGTATTTTACTATAACGCATGATTTCAAATAACTTTTAATTAAGGTTACAAACAAATCTTGCAAAAGCGCAGTTGTCCACGTCATATATAGACCGCCCACTGGTAATAAAATAGCTTTAAACATAATATAAAGCTTTTAACACAAATTACAAGCTTAATTATAAACAAAGAATTATGTGGCGAATGCGTGTACTTTGTGGGCGATCTGAATTTAGATTTGCAAGAATATGACAAAAATAAAGACGTTAGAACTTTTTATTATTGTTATTGAGAAGACTGGAGCTAGTTACCTCTGTTTTTACGCTTTGAGCTCTACAGCCCTAACGACGACACGTATTTTTATTATTTGTTATTTATTATTTATTAAATATTAAAGTATAGTTTTGAAAAGTATGAATCTAGGTAACATTTTCTAGTTGCATTCAAATAAAATTTTCTTGGGGCTCAATAAGAGGCCTTTAATAAAAAAAAAAGCTCGTTTACTTACCCCACCCCGATGTAAACTATAAAAAAGATTATGAAAGTATTATTAAGTGTAAAATTTATAAAAAATGTTTTACTATTTATTTTAGCAACGATTTTAAACTCAAAAAATTTATTTTACTATTATGTTATCAGCTTAAGCATGTAATATATATAGCAAATAACTATTTGCTACCAGTAATATTAAATTTTGGGTTTAAAATTGATGCTAAAATAAATAGTAAAAATTTTGCATTTAATAATACATTTTTAGTCATTTTTATTGTTTGCGCGATTTTTATAGTTTACCCCAGTTAAGAGTTTGTTTGTTTTTTTTACTTTATTTTTTTACTTAAAGTAAGGGTCGCCAACTTACCTTCCGTACATGTACAACTGTACAACTGTACAATGAAAAAAAACTTTTTATAATTTTTTTCTTTAATTTGAAGGCTGTACAGCATAATAAGTTCACATATTGAGCAAAATTGATAATTTTTTTTTTCTAGTTAATTAAAACATTGCCGTTCCGAATCTGTTTGTAGTAAAATTTTCTGAGGCCTGGTTCAATTCATAAAGGGCTCAAACGGGAATCAGGGCTGTCCCGAACGGCGGGTGTAGGCGGTGCTCCAACACCCCAAAGCTGTCATATAAGCATTTGAGTGGGCACATTGAGTAAGTTTTGAACTTATTTGTTTGTTTTTTTGGTGTCTCTAGTTGTCAAAAAATACACAAAACGCCCCCAATTTTATTTCTTATTTTATGGCCCAAAAACCTGTGAAGTTGCGTTTAAATTTCTTGAAATTTTATTTTTGCTTTCTTTTATTGCTATAAGAATTACCAAATTATTTTCTTTTTAAATTTTTATACGTTTTCGGAAGAAAAAGTACTTATTTTCTAAAGTTTTCCTTCTGGCTATCAGGGCACCGCTAGGAATATCTAAAAATATCTAAAATAGGTTGAAAATGATGTCAGTAAAAAAATGATAGTGTCAGTAAAAAAATGATAGTGTCAGTAAAAAAATGATAGTGTCAGTAAAAAAATGATAGTGTCAGTAAAAAAATGATAGTGTCAGTAAAAAAATGATAGTGTCAGTAAAAAAATGATAGTGTCAGTAAAAAAATGATAGTGTCAGTAAAAAAATGATAGTGTCAGTAAAAAAATGATAGTGTCAGTAAAAAAATGATAGTGTCAGTAAAAAAATGATAGTGTCAGTAAAAAAATGATAGTGTCAGTAAAAAAATGATAGTGTCAGTAAAAAAATGATAGTGTCAGTAAAAAAATGATAGTGTCAGTAAAAAAATGATAGTGTCAGTAAAAAAATGATAGTGTCAGTAAAAAAATGATAGTGTCAGTAAAAAAATGATAGTGTCAGTAAAAAAATGATAGTGTCAGTAAAAAAATGATAGTGTCAGTAAAAAAATGATAGTGTCAGTAAAAAAATGATAGTGTCAGTAAAAAAATGATAGTGTCAGTAAAAAAATGATAGTGTCAGTAAAAAAATGATAGTGTCAGTAAAAAAATGATAGTGTCAGTAAAAAAATGATAGTGTCAGTAAAAAAATGATAGTGTCAGTAAAAAAATGATAGTGTCAGTAAAAAAATGATAGTGTCAGTAAAAAAGATATGAAGCAATTTTATTGATATAATAAAATATTATAGTTTTTATTTGAAGGCCAGAAAAACTGCAAAACATCATAAGCGTTATTATTTATTTTTTTTTAAAAAGTCTATTTTTGCTAAAATTAAATGTCATTGGGCATTTGTTGAACTAGACGCAGAATGCACATTTATTGGATATTTGTTGAACTGGACATTGGAATGAACATTTGTTGCATAATAGACTGTTGTTGGCGAAATTAAATCACAAAACCTGTTATTTTAGCTTTTTTCATAATTTGAAAAAAAAAAAGTTTTCTTAAAGTCATTCGAAATAAGTTCAAAAAAGAAAGTTAACAAACTTTAAATCAATCATTAGGAATAGGTTCAAAAAACTTTTAATAAATTTACAAATGAAGCACTAACTTCGATTTCAATTAATTAGATTAGTTTTAAACTTAAACTAGTTTTCTTATGAGATTTTATTTCATCTCCACATTTAAAATATTTTTTTATGATATATTTATAACTCATATCTGTTTTATAGGCAATAATTATTTTAAAAAAACGACCCCAAAGTTTATCGTAATTAGACCCCAAAGTTTAAAGTAATTTTCTTTTGACTCAAGCAGTCTTGGTTCCATTAACATTCTATTATTTTTTTGAGTCCGATACAATTCTATTGGGTTGAACTCATAATGAAACTTAGGAATATGGATTTTCAACTTATACTTTGTATTGTGCTCTTGAACTTACGTATCTAACTTTGATCTTTTCGTAATGGATTGTCTGCGAGAATGTCAATTCAAAAATTTACTGATTTCATTATTATGCTATATCTCAGTAGAGTTTGAATTCGAGTGAACTGAGTAAAAATTGCTTCATTGTCACAATAGCAGTGTTTTCCGGGCGTGATGCTGGCGTGGTGATACTTGTTGCTGTTCGATAAAAAAAATTCAAATCATTTTTTTTCATTATTTGTGGTTCCTCACCTACAGATTTTTTCCATTCACATTCATTTAAAGAAAAAGTTTTTAATTTTGGATGGCAATCTATATAATCACTTAATATTCTACTGATTCTTCTTCCTTAGTTAAAGATTGAACTAAAGACAGCATAAAGCCATTTAAATGATTGAGTATCACCCGAGCGCACCGTACTTTCATTATGAGCCATAACTATTTGCACAGTTTGAATTTCAGGAATGTTCCAAATGTATTCAGAAGTTGCTACATTCAAAAACATTCAATAGTTTTTTATGTTGTTGGCAAAATAATTAACGAATGTTTTTCTCTTTCATGCCCATTAACAAACGAACGAGCTTTGGTATTCAACCAAAGAAATCCCCAACTAAGTAGTAAGTTTTATATTGATAACTTCCAATGTATTGTTATATTTTACCTTCTTTTGCTTCAATTTTTACCGTCAGAAAATCTTTTGATTTTGACCCTTCTAAAAATGCATCTACTTCTTTTAGAATAATATCAATGCTAAATAGACTGTTTTTCTGAGAAATTTTATCAATGATGAAAGCGTAAATATGTAATTTTAAATTTAAGTTATCTTCAAACATCGAGTGGCGATGGTGTTTACCTCAATTGCCAGTAAATAGAATCTCTTCTTTTCCATTAATCAATTTAAAACAGTGTTTCTGTGCAGCTGAATAAGATGATGTTCGTAAACTCGACATGATTCTACTTATTATCGTTAAAAACGTTCGAATCGTTAGAACTTTTCAAGCGTAAGAGCCTTAAAAATTGACTAAATAAAAACTAGACTAAAAATCAAGACTAAATAATCGTTCCATTTTAAATCCCCAATTTCATAATCGCATTACATTTGTAACCATATCGAGATGAAATTCGCTCAAACCTTCAATATTGTGTTCTTCTTTCTCCAAATCGAAAAACTTTCTATTACTTTTTTTAATCATTCAGATATCGAACTTATCTTCTAAACTCTAATATGAGTGAGGCGCTTTATTTTCATTTCATTAGGATATTGATTACGCTTATTTAGAGAAGCAATTTAAAATAAAATTTAAAGATAAATGTTTTTTTATTAATGCTGAATTTAAATAGCAATCAAAAAAATATATTCAGATAATTTTAAATTTTCGTTAGCTTTTAGGATGTATTTTTTCATTTTTTCATCATAATAATTTACCTAATAAATCAATTAAAATTAAATAAAGAACAAATGATGAATAAAACTTAATTTTCTTGAAATTCTTAAATAATTATTTCAGTCTTAAAATACTCAAATAATTCTCCGAATAATTTTAAAATTAAAAGCAAACTTTAAAACATGAATGATGTTTACAGTTTTTCGGCCTTAAAATACAAACTATAATATTTTATCAAAAAATTGCTTTATATCCTTTTTACTGGCACCATTACGCTTATTTTAAATTTAATTTGGATATTTTTGGAAATTCTTAGCGGTCCCTGATTTCCACAAGGCAAACTTTAATAAATAATTACTTTGTCTTCCATTTCTTCCAAAAATGTATAAATATTAAAAAAAAAAAAATTTTCTATCAATTCAATTTTACAGGTTTTTGGCCATAAAACAAGGCCAAAAGTAGCAAGGCCAAGGCCAATACCATTTTGGCTTTCATATACATCTGCAAGAAAATATACTTGCAGATATATATGAAAGCCGAAAACAAAAATACATAAAAATAAAGAATGAAAACTTTTAATTCTTTAACTTAATGTGTTTTTTTGAAAGCCAAGGTTAAAATAATCAAGGCCAAGACCACGGCCAAACCCAATAGTTTCAAGGCCTTAATTTTTGGCCACGTGTCAGAATTTTTCATTACCAACAGATTCGGAACGGCAACATTTTAGTTAATTAACTTATTATGAGCCTCTTATGGCCAATACACGCAACTAAAATTTCAGTTTGAATTCATTACTCAACACTCTCTCCTTTACATAAAAATATCTTTGGTATAAGGATGTACAAAACAAAAGTTTTGTACATCTAAGACACTTATATATACTTATTTTATATAAAATAAACTTTTGCAATCTTTATACCTAAGGTACTTTTTAGATTTTAAGTTAATTAACGACATCAAAAATCAGCAGAACTGTTGGCATTATTGTTAAGAGGCAATTATTTACTGATTTAGCACATTGCACAATAGTATAAATTGTATTTCTTACCCTCTTTTATGGAATATAATATCTGCATTACAGGTTATTTTAATGAAAATTTATAAAGGTTATAAGAAGTGTTTGATTTAGATATAAAAAAGTCCCGGGCATCACGTTTATGGATTTATCAGGTAACAAAAAATAATTATCAGTATGCCAAATAAAAAATTGAAAACATCCAATAAAGAAATGAAAATTGTTTATTTTATTAATATATATATCAATTTTTGGTTTTGTTTCAAGATTCAATCTGATTAAATCGATTTTTGATTCCTATGACAATTTTTACGGAGAATATTCGTGGTCTCTATTTAGAGACAACGTGTTTTTTCTTTGTTTTCAGAAATCAGTGTTTATGTTTTATGATATGCCCTCTGAATAGCTCTTTAATACATGCGAGAAAACTACAAACTACATGTAACTTCTTTAACTACTTTTTTTTAACTTTTATTTTCGTATATTTAATAAATAATTACAGCTAATTATATAATTTTAAACTGGTCGTAGTTTCTCGTACTTTTTATGTTAACTAAGTTAAGTTTAACGCTAAGGATTTCTTTTCCGCACGAAGAATTCGTGCAAGAATTCTTCGTGCGGAATTAATCTTTAAGGGAATGATTTTGCAATTATTATTAATTGTCAAAGAGAGTGTTACAAATAACTGTCGAAAGAGAATTGTTTATTGTGCAATCGTTAATCGTTAATGTAAATCGAAACGAATATTACAAATGATTGTCCTAAGAGTATTTTTTATGTAGCAATTATTATGCTCCATAAATAGAACTTTTTTCTATAGTTTTGTGCTTTGAATATGAAATAAAAACCAATCATAATACAATGAACTCTTCAACCAAACGAAAGCAGCCCTCAGGCGCAGAAGGACGTAAAAAAAAAAAGAGTAAAAAAAGCTGCTGAAGAAAAGAACGAGCGGACTCTCAAAGATCTTGGTTGGGAGCTAGTTGTAAAAAATAACAGTAAGAAAAAAGAGTCTCAGCACCAACTTCAGGTAGATCAGTAGTAATCAGATAACATTCCTGCTTGATTTTTTTTAATGTCAAATAATATATTGGTGATATATTCAAATATACTTCTTTCTTTAGGCTTTAAAAATTGAATCTGATTTGAAAGCAGTAAGGATCCAATACATCTTTCTTACGAATCACAACTATTGTGTAGAGATAGTTGGAGTGTCAGTTCAATGAAATCTGTGCACCAAAGCCTAGTCAGTCTTTCTGAAAATCATTTAAATGAAGATTAAGAGATGTATGTGGTAACAGATAGTGAAAATGATCAGGCCCGGCCAAATGAATCTACTAAGGAAAATCAAGAACTCCTCATCTAAAACGATGAAATTTCTGCAGGTAAACATTCTTGCATAATTCAAAAAAATTTCTGTTATTTAAACGATGTTTTATGTTTTCATTTTTGTTTATGTTAATTTATGTTACGTTTATATTTATAAACATTTCAAGAAGTGGATAATGAAGACCATGTCATAGACAAAATGGATTCTACTCTAGCCATTTTAATCAATCACATATCTAACAACCCAGCTCTTTGGACTGCTTTATCAAATAAAGATAGAGATACTATCGTTTTGAAAGGCTCTTTTTTAAGCCATGCAGATCTTCCAAGAGATTCAAAGAACCACATCTTTCCAACATCAGTATTTACCGAAGTGTTACAAAATGGAGAGAAACTAAAAAAAAATTATCTTGTATGGAGTGAATCGGCAGTCGCTTCTTTCTTCTTCTATTATTCTCTTTTCCGATCGCCTTCTAATCCGCATAAGAACAACATGTCGTCGTTGTTATTCTGAAGAGATGGTATCAAAGACAATTGGTGGAAACTAGTTGGAAAAATTAAGTCTCATCAATTGTGTAGCCTTTATCGCTAAACGTATTAGGAATGGAAAACAGCACCAAAAAACATTCTCTACCATGTAAAGAATGATTCAAGCCTAGAAGCCTAGAGAAAGTTTCTGAAAACAAAACTGAGCGCTGGAAAGATATTTTCCATTGCATTATTCAAGTTATTCGTTCCATCAAGAAATCTCACATTCTGAGCAGTGACGAATCCAGGGATTTTTTGGTGTTTGAGATAAACCTCCAGACATGAAGCAAACTTCAAACCTTTGTATGTTTATACTTATGTCAAATAATATAGCTTTGCAAAAAATTGCGATGATTGGAGGTTGGGAACAAAAAAGCTCTTTGACTTCAACCCCCCTCTCCCCAAAAAAAAAAAACTAGAGGGATAACAAATTGATAAAAAAAAAATTTTTTACTAGATTTATATTCAATGATTAATTTCAAGTTTCATAGTATTTTCTCTCAGCGTTTAAAAATTATGACCGTATAAAATGTGTAACCCCCTCAAATTGAGAGGGTTTAAATTTTTTATGATCATAATTTTTGAACGCTGAGAATTAATACTATGAAACTTGAAATTTACCGATGAATATAAGTCTAGTTGAAAATAATGCAAAATTTTTTTAGCAATTTGTTGCTCAATCATACGCCTCCAATCATCGCATTTTTTTGCACAAAAAAAACAATAAATCCAGGATCCGTCACTAATTCTAAAGTATTTTGATATTTTCAAAATTATTGCAGTCTCTTTCTCAGTCTCTTTACACCTTTTATTAATTAAATTTTCCAGGATCTTGCTGCCGTTTCTTTACACCGAACTCTGAAACAGAAATGTAGATTATTTTCTTTCATCTGGTCTACGTCTGACATCAATTTGGACTTAACAAACAATAAAGAATCTAAAGTTAAAGATCTCGTACTTCTGTATTCAAATGATCTTAGTGAAGACGAGTTTATTGATTAGTTCCGCCACTTTTTGTTTGTCCGACGCCATCTACTGACAAATGATCGGAACTTAGATCTTCTAATTAGTATTTCTGCGAAGGGATTGGAAGCAAATATCCCCAGATATACATCTGTCTTTGTACCTTTCTTACTTTGCCAGTATCTGTGGCTGGAGGTGAGAGATTTTTTAGCAAGTTAGCTTTCGTTAAGAATTCTCTAAGAGCTATCACGGGACAGGATCGTTTTAACGACCGTCTTATCCTCTTAATTGAAACAGATATTGCGAAGAAAAGCTCGTAAAGTCTTGATATAACGTCAGAAAACTTTGGTACCAAATCCAGAAATGTTTTTTATTTTTGTTGTGTTTAATTGTTTGATTCTTGAACTGTCTTAAATGCAGAATTTTTAAAATATTTTGAGAATACTAGAAATAATAGCTTTATTTTTCTTATTATTTTTATTTTGGTGGTTAAGGGGTAGGGCATTTAGTAAAACTTACATAATAAACTTCGAGCATCATGAAATCTCTGTCTGCTCTGTCCTTACTTTCAAATTTAATTAGTTTTTTCTTTCTCCTGAACAAAAAACGTTGTTTTTGCAACAAAATCTTTAATTGTATTAATTTTTGTCTTAAGTTAAACAAAATCAAATCTAAGTAATTATTTTAATTATTTATCTTTTATTGTTTTGTTTATATTATAACTTTGTTCACAACTGTATATATTTTTATAGTATTAATAATTTATTTACACTTACTGAGATTACTTCACAAAAAATTTGTTAATAAAATAACGATGTTAATAAACTAGCTGTTCGACTGTTAGCTGCGCTGGCTCACTTAAACGAGATCTCTCCATGTTTAATAGTTACTTATAAAATTTAACTTATTTACATGACAAAAGGGCTAGTCCGGATAACTGAGATTTTGCTTAATTTCAAAAGAAATTCCACTTAGGTTAGACGATCTTTTTTTCCAAACAAGTAAATCATCCCAGTTCATAAATGTAGCTGATTAGATAAAAATAAATAACGCTATTTCTTTTATCCAATCAAAGACATTACCGATTGCTTTTAAAACAACCAATTAAATACAAATAAAAATGTGTAACTCATAATAAAATTAAAACTTTAATGTAGGGAAAATTTGTCTTCAATAGGATTTTTTCAATGTTTACATTTAAGGCTCCAGACTTGTCAAAAAATGGTGAAACTGATATGATTGCATCTCTATACTAATTATTTTGTATTAGTATAAGTATATTGACTTAAACTATAGTGGCCCAGGGTACAAAAAGCTTTTTTTAAATTGTAACTAAGGCCACTAGCTATTGTACCTGGGCCGCTCTCTGAAAAATAGGTTTAACTCCATAATAAATTGACAACAAAGATGGACACATAAATTTGACTAAATATTTATTAAATCTTACATTTTTTTCAACAAATTTAATTATTGTTACTTGTTTATAACACTTAAATAAATAGCAAAATTTAATAAAAGTTCTGAGCAAAATTTACAAGGCTGCGCGTAAAATGATAGTCCCAAAACAACCACGAGAAAAAAAAATTCTGCACCAATTAAAATTTAACAGTCTATCTCGTTATTAACCGAATTCTTTACGCACATATGGCCCTAGGTATAATCAAAATATATGGCCTTGTGTACAAGGAATGATAGCCTCATGAAAAATATCATTTATTTACGAACCCCGATTGAGAAGAAACTAATTGAATATCGCAATTAGTACTTAAGTAACGAACAATGTAATATGCAAGAACTTATAGAAAAGGATTTCCTCTGGGATTTTAAAACAATCTAAGATACCAGCGGCAAAATTTTACTTTAGACCATCAAAAGCATTTTCCAATTATAAATTCCGATTATAAATTGCCTTAGCAAAGCTCTCTACGAGTCAAAATAGAATTAAAAATTAAATATTTTTGTAACTTATTACCTGACTGAGACTTTATTACTGAGCATTACTTAGAAATTCATAGTTTTCATACCAATTAGGGCGATCCTAATTACAAGGATGCCCTAGGTACATGAACTTCCTTGAATACTTTTTTTATTTTTTTATTTTTTAGTTACTCTGGTTAACTGGATAGCCCAATACTTATAAACAGCCCCTAACTATATAACTTTTATAAAAAGTTACAAACAATATAAAAACTAATCTACTGCATTCAGCAAAGATTCATTTAAAAAAATGTATTTTTAAAATACCTTTTTTAATTATTTTTTTAAATTTATATGTTATTGTATCTATTAGATAAGTTTATTTACTTTTCTTATTTTTACATTAATATAGAAACATTTTCAATAGTAGAAATCTAAGTACCAACAATATTATTTAAATCAAAATAGACTGTAAGTTTAGTAACAACATCAAATGTTATTTTTACTGTTAATCAGAGAAAAATATATATTTTTTTAATTTGAGTATTACTTTACACTTATGCAACAACAAAAAATAATCTGTTAGAAACGATAAGAGTCTTTACTTAATCGATAAAAATATTAGTTTTTAAGGTGTTCCACGCAGTTGTAGACTTTATTGAGAGTCAATGCGTCATATTTGCTTAATCTGTTCCTCTGACCAATCTGTGCTCCGTTTCGAGTAACGATGGTTTTACTCCAAAGATTTTTTCCAAAAGCATGTTCGTCATAATGCATTATGCTGTCGTAGTCATACGGCGAATCAAAAGTTTTTATCATTGTAAAAGGATACTTTTGAAAATTTCCTTCTTTACCTAAAAATTTTCAACCAAATTAAATAAATTTCACATAATCAAATAAACAACAAACTCTACCAAACATAAGGCAAATATATATATATATATATATATATATATATATATATATATATATATATATATATATATATATATATATATATATATATATATATATATATATATACATATATATATATATATATATATACACACACACACATATATATACAAGGGCGTACTTATTCCAATGGGGCAATTATCCCCCTCCTCTCCTTTTTTTCTTTAGATATTTTGAAAATAATTTATTTTGTAAACTTATACATTTAACAAAACATGTTTTTTGAAAAGCCGTGAGCATCCGTGGCTCAGTGGTTATAGTTCTGGCTCAGAACCCAGAGGTCCTAGGTTCGACGCCAGCTCTAGCCCAACAAGCGACATTGGTACGGAAGGAGGCGTGAACTTCCTGTTAAATGCTCTCCCACGGTGCTTTGTGATAAGACCGTAAGGACTTCTGGGAGCACCTAAAATAACTACAAAAAAAAAAAAAAATGTAAGTGAATTTGTGTGATGCAAAAAAAGTTGAACTGTTGGGATGTGAATATGACGCAATTTCATAGTTACATAATTTAAAACAGTGTAAAACTAATTTTTTTTAAAAACGAACTAAAAAAGTTTTATGAATCAAACCTGAAAATTACCCCCTCCCCTACTTTATTAGAGTCTGGATCTACAAACCAAAAAAATGCCTCCCCTCCCCTTTTTTGTATGGTATGGATCCGCCCCTGTATAATTATATATATATAT